>NC_074700.1:24718000-24745500 GCF_029448725.1 Salvelinus fontinalis | reverse complement strand
TGTTCCTTTTGATGGCATAGAATGCCCTTCTTGCCTTGTCTCTCAGATCGTGTGTTTTTTGCCAATTTTAACCGCACACATATTGTTTGTGTACATGGATTTTATAATGTCGTATGTTTTACCCCCAACACCACTTTCCATCAATTTGTATAGCAGACCCTCATGCCAAATTGAGTCGAAGGCTTTTTTGAAATCAACAAAGCATGAGAAGACTTTGCCTTTGTTTTGGTTTGTTTGGTTGTCAATTAGGGTGTGTAGGGTGAATACATGGTCTGTTGTACGGTAATTTGGTAAAAAGCCAATTTGACATTTGCTCAGTACATTGTTTTCATTGAGGAAATGTACGAGTCTGCTGTTAATGATAATGCAGAGGATTTTCCCAAGGTTACTGTTGACGCATATTCCACGGCAGTTATTGGGGTCAAATTTGTCTCCACTTTTGTGGATTGGGGGGGATCAGTCCTTGGTTCCAAATATTGGGGAAGATGCCAGAGCTAAGGACGATGTTAAAGAGTTTTAGTATAGCCAATTGGAATTTGTTGTCTGTATATTTGATCATTTCATTAAGGATACCATCAACACCACAGGCCTTTTTTGGGTTGGAGGGTTTTTATTTTGTCCTGTAACTCATTCAAGGTAATTGGAGAATCCAGTGGGTTCTGGTAGTCTTTAATAGTTGATTCTAGGATTTGTATTTGATCATGTATATGTTTTTGCTCTTTATTCTTTGTTATAGAGCCAAAAAGATTGGAGAAGTGGTTTACCCATACATCTCCATTTTGGATAGATAATTCTTTGTGTTGTTGTTTGTTTAGTGTTTTCCAATTTTCCCAGAATTGGTTAGAGTCTATGGAGTCTTCAATTACATTGAGCTGATTTCTGACGTGCTGTTCCTTCTTTTTCCGTAGTGTATTTCTGTATTGTCTTAGAGATTCACCATAGTGAAGGCGTAGACTCAGGTTTTCCGGGTCTCTATGTTTTTGGTTGGACAGGTTTCTCAATTTATTTCTTAGATTTTTGCATTCTTTATCAAACCATT
Source organism: Salvelinus fontinalis (assembly GCF_029448725.1). Classification (NCBI taxonomy): domain Eukaryota; kingdom Metazoa; phylum Chordata; class Actinopteri; order Salmoniformes; family Salmonidae; genus Salvelinus; species Salvelinus fontinalis. The sequence goes on along the minus strand of NC_074700.1, from coordinate 24,744,461 downwards.
TGTCATTGTTGTTCATTTTCTTCGGGTTTCTATTTGAGATTTTTAGATTTTGATAGGGAAGCTGAGAGATCAAATATACTGTTAAGATTTTCTACTGCCAAGTTTACACCTTCACTATCTCTCTCTCTGTCTCTCTATCTCTGTCTCTCTGTCTATCTGTCTCACTCTCTCCCTCTCTCCCTCTCTCTCTCTCTCTCTCTCTCTCTCTCTCTCTCTCTCTCTCACACACACCCTTCCCCTATCTCTCCCTCTCTGTCCCTCTCTGTCTATCTCTCTCTCTCTCTCCCTCTCTCTCTCTCTCTCTCTCTCTCTCTCTCTCTCTCTCTCTCACACACCCTTCCCCCTATCTCTCTCCCTCTCCCTCTGTCTCTCTCTCTCTCTCTCTCTCCCTTTTATTTCTCCCTCTCCCCCCTCTTTCTCCCTCTATCTCACCCTCACCCCCGCCCCCCCCTCTCTGTCTCCCCCCTCTCTCTCCCTGTTATCTCTCTGTTATTGCAGGTGTAGCGAAATGTTTGTGTTCCTAGCTCCAACAGTGCAGTAATATCTAACAATACACTAATCTAACATATGAGATGAGTAAAGCAGTATGTAAACATTATTAATGTGACTAGTGTTTCATTATTAAAGTGGCCAGTGATTCCATGTCTATGTCCAGTCTCTCGTTCCCAACTTTGATGCACCTGTACTGACCTCGCCTTCTGGATGGTAGCGGGGTGAACAGGCATCAGTTAGGGTAGAGGTGATATGTTCCTTAACCTGTTAAGGCTGGGGGCGCTGTTGTCACTATTTATGGTAATTGTGTAATTTTTGAAACGGCTTCCTACAAAATTCTTGATCGTACAATATGCATATTATTATTATTATTGGATAGAAAACAGTCTATAGTTTCTATAGGAGTTGAAATTTTGTCTCTAAGTGGAACAGAACCCATTCTACAGCAATTTCCCTGACATGGAGTCAGATTTCAGAAATTTTGGCCACTGTTCTGGAGTCAGTTTTAAGGCCAATGTTATTCCTATGAGTATACGGACACTGCTTACGTCTTCCCCTGGATGCCTTTACGTGATGACGATTTGAATGGGGTCGATTGCGCAATCACAGGCACTATAAATTAAAAAACCCTGTAGCTAGGAACTCTTTTCCAGCTGCGTCATGCGCGTGGAGGACACCGACCCGCACTTGTTCCAAGCATTAGTGTTGGGAGTAATCTTTCTCCGGTCATGTTAAGACTCGTTATAGGAGTTAAAAACATCATAAGGTAGTTAATTTAAAGCGTTTTATAGCAATTTATATCCGTTTAGTGCGATTTTGGGACATTTATTTCTGAGACGCTGTGAATCTCTGGGCACGCTTCCAGTTCATCCCGAACGCAGTTGGCATTTCCACATGGCAAGAGGACAGCTTTCCACCAAAAGACGATTAGACCCAAGAAAGGATCCTTTGCCCAAGATACTGATGGAAGAACAGCTCAAAGTAGGAAATTTTTATTATGATAAATCGTGTTTCTGTCGAAAAATGTTAGTGGCTTAGGACGCCATCTTTTTTGACGTAGCTTCGCTTGGCGCAAATTGTATTGAAAAGTAAGGATAATTTAAAAAATGTAATTCCGCGATTGTATTAAGGATTAAATTGTCTATCAATCGCTGTCCACCCTATATTTTTTAGTCACGTTTATGAGTATTTATGTATACGAGTAGATCACTCTCTAATATGGCGCACGGACATTTTCTCACCAGCTGGGCTACATTTCCCATTGTCTAACCATGATTTTGGTGGCTAAATATGCACATTTTCGAACAAACTGTATATGTATGTTGTAATGTGATGTTACAGGGGTGTCATCTGAAGAATTCTGAGAAGGTTAGTGAAAAAAATAATATATTTTGGCGATGTTTATGTTATCGCTCTCTTTGGCTAGAATCAATGCTGGGGTAATGTTTGCACATGTGCTATGCTAATATAACGATTTATTGTGTTTTCGCTGTAAGACACTTAGAAAATCTGAAATATTGTCTGTATTCACAGGATCTGTGTCTTTCGATTAGTGTATGCTGTGTATTTTTACGAAATGTTTGATGATTAGTAGTTAGGTAAACACGTTGCTCATTGTAATTATTCTAGTCCATTTGTGACGGTGGGTGCAATTGTAAACTATGCCATCTACCTGAAATATGCACATTTTTCTAACAAAACCTATCCCATACCATAAATATGTTATCAGACTGTCATCTGATGAGTTTTTTTCTTGGTTAGGGGCTATAAATATCTTAGTTTAGCCGAATTGGTGATAGCTACTGGTGTTGGTGGACAAATAAAAGATGGTGGATTATGCTAATGTATTTTTAGGTAATAGATTTACATCTTTACATATTGTGTCTTCCCTGTAAAACATTTTAAAAATCGGACATGTTGGCTGGATTCACAAGATCTGTGTCTTTCATTAGCTGTATTGGACTTTAATGTGTGAAAGTTAAATATTTAAAAAAACATTTTTTTTTGAATTTCGCGGCTCTGCCTTTTCAGGGGGGGTGGGGGGGGTGTGCCGCTAGCGGCACCCTAGTCCTAGACAGGTTAACTAGCCCCTCAAAGCACTTTATGATGACTGATGTGAGTGGTACAGGGCGATCTTGGGTACAGGAATAATGATGGACATTTTGAAGCAATTGGGGACAGCAGACTGGGATAGGGAGAGATTGAATATGTCCGTAAACACTCCAGCCAGCTGGTCTGCGCATGCTCTGAGGATGCGGCTAGGGATGCCATCTGGGCCGGCAGCCTTGCAAAGGTTAACACGCTGAAATGTCTTGCTCACGTCAGCCACGGAGAACAAGAGCCCACAGGCCTTGGGAGCGGGCCACATTAGTGGCACTGTGTTATCCTCAAACCGGGCGAAGAAGGTGTTTAGCTTGTCCGGGAGCAAGACGTCAGTGTCCGCGACGTGGCTGGTTTTCCCTTTGTAGTCCGTGATTGTCTGTAGACCCTACCACATACAATACGTCTAGTGTCTGAGCCATTGAATTGCGACTCTACTTTGTCAGTGAGTGACATAACATTTTAGAGATATTCTTTTGGTGGGTGTTGGTGCTCAGGCTTTTTCTGAGTTGGTGCTACTACAGTGTGAATGTCAAGGAGAAAATACTCTGATAGATGTCCTGTCATCTGATTAATTATTACGTTTTCTTCTTCATATCTCAATCACTGATAGGAGCAGAACAGTGTTGACATCTTTCAATATTTCATATTCTATGTTTTCTTTTGTCTTTCACCTGAACGTGTGAATCTTTCAGCATGTACACAGGGAGGTACCACACTCTATTTCATCAAGTATCAAGTAACACGCTTTTAATGTCACATGGGCAAGTACAGGGAAATGCCTTTCTTGCAAACTGGAAACCCAACAATGCAGTAATACTAGAAGAATAAAAAACACATGAGAAATAAGAAATATGAAAAACACACTAAGTAAGAATACTATATACAGGGTCAGTTCAATACCATACTATATACAGGGTCAGTTACAATACCATACTATATACAGGGTCAGTTACAATACCATACTATATACAGGGTCAGTTCAATACCATACTATATACAGGGTCAGTTACAATACCATACTATATACAGGGTCAGTTCAATACCATACTATATACAGGGTCAGTTCAATACCATACTATATACAGGGTCAGTTACAATACCATACTATATACAGGATCAGTTCAATACCATACTATATACAGGGTCAGTTACAATACCATATTATATACAGGGTCAGTTACAATACCATACTATATACAGGGTTAGTTCAATACCATACTATATACAGGGTCAGTTCAATACCATACTATATACAGTTACAATACCATACTATATACAGGGTCAGTTACAATACCATATTATATACAGGGTCAGTTACAATACCATACTATATACAGGGTCAGTTCAATACCGTACTATATACTTTATGAGTGCTACATTATTGCCATATGTTCTATGAATTCACTCTGTAAGAAAACTACATGTCCCAGTTGTAGTTGCGTGGCGAATGTCCCACACTGGCATCGTTTCAGATATCAAACCCCTCTGTAGAACACCGTCAGCTTGTTTCCTTATTGGTCGAGGTAAACGCAATGTCAAAGGTCAGCAGAACACAAAAGCTGAGGGCTGGCGCGTGATTGGAGGGGGCTTAACATTCCTTGCTCTTAAGGTTTGTTTGTTGCACTTTGTATTCTTTATTAAAAAGAGAAGAGAGGGAAGGAGGAGAGAAGGAAGGGTCTTCTTCTTCTTCTCTATCTCTGCCCTTGGGGGATGTTTGAAAAGGTCTTCAGCCTTGTCAATGAGCGAGGTGACATGCTGTTTTGATCTTGGGTGTTTTCTGAGCTAGTTGGACGTGCGCAGGCTTTTTCTCTCTCAATGCCAGCAGCCCTCTTGTTTCAGTAGTTTGTGTGGCCTCAACAGACTCCCCATTAAGGCCTTTTTTGAAGCTAAACAGCCTTTATGATCTCTTTCTAATGCCTACAACATCATTACTTTGGCATTAAACAACATTTAAATAATTTCACCTGAAGACGATTCATAACAATTCTGAAAACCAACGGGCCTGTGCAGGTAGAATAAAGACCGTCACTCTTATGAGTCAGATTCCCCTTCAATGTTTCTCTATTCTATAGATCAGTGGTTCAAATGCTTTTTCAATGCTGTGACCCTAAAGTTGGCTGCAGAGAGGCAACATGCCAGGCTCATAGTGAGAGAGACACGTAGAGGACATTATAGTTGGGTTCAGACAGGTAACATGCAAGGCTCATAGTGAGAGAGACACGTAGAGGACATTATAGTTGGGTTCAGAGAGGCAACATGCCAGGCTCATAGTGAGAGAGACACGTAGAGGACATTATAGTTGGGTTCAGAGAGGCAACATGCCAGGCTCATAGTGAGAGAGACCCGTAGAGGACATTATAGTTGGGTTCAGAGAGGCAACATTCCAGGCTCATAGTGAGAGAGACACGTAGAGGACATTATAGTTGGGTTCAGAGAGGCAGCATGCAAGGCTCATAGTGAGAGAGACGCATAGAGAGAATATTATACGCCTTATAATCAGACTTCAGAAAGGTTCATGCATGTGTTTATAGCAAGTAGTGAAGCATTATAACCAGCCCTGTCTAAAGCTATGATCCAGGAGGACCCCCCCCCCCCCCACCTACACACAAACACACACGCACACACACACACACACACGTATTGCTGTGATACCGTTAATATCAACCATGTAGAACCCCTCCCTCTGTGTTTCCTTCTTCTTACCCTGTAATTTAGATTCCTCCCTCTCTTTTTCCATCCCTCTCTTTGTATCACCTCATCCCTTCGTTCCCCTGCTCGTACCAGGCCAGGTAATCCACCCTGCCGGCTACATCATCCCTCCTCCTATCATCCCTCCTTCCCTCCCTTGTTCTCTGAGCTGTCTTTTCCACTTATGGAGAAGATAATTCACAGATAGTGTCCCAAATGGCATAGGGTGCCATTTCAGACTCTAGTGCACTACTTTGACCAGGGCACATAGGGAATAGGGTGCCATTTCAGACTCTAGTGCACTACTTTGACTAGGGCACATAGGGAATAGGGTGCCATTTCAGAATCTAGTGCACTACTTTGACCAGGGCACATAGGGAAAAGGGTGCCATTTCAGACTCCAGTGCACTACTTTGACCAGGGCACATAGGGAATAGGGTGCCATGTCAGACTCTAGTGCACTACTTTGACCAGGGCACATAGGGAATAGGGTGCCATTTGGGATACATCCAGGTGTTCAAAGTCAGATTCCTGAACAGTGATGTGATATTAGTCTCTGTCTGTCTCCGTCCGTGTTTCCTTTTTTCATAACTTTATTGAGACGAGGCGGAACTGATTTGGAAGGAGAAATGCCAGGTATAATGATGTCACCTCATCACCTCACCTGGAATTGTAGCCGTAGGCTATTTATAAGTTATTTATAACCTTATAAATATGTAGAAGACATTTTTTACAATGTCGTCTTGGACAAAAAGTTTGACGGTGATAATGGATAATAAAAATAATAAAAATCTGATTATGGAATAGAAGAGAATGAGCCCACAAAACTGTCTGTGACACATCAATCACTTTGTTCTGTCTTTCAAATGATGTTTTCCATGGAAATCCATCTCCAATCAGATTTGTCCCTTTGTTTGGTCATAAATCTTAATCTAGACAATTTTTCTGTCAACGGCTGTTTTTTTTTAAATTTATGTCAATCGTGGCAGCCTTTGAAATGTTAAAAGGTTCTACCCTAACGATGATGTAATAGTCATTCCCATCCATTCTATTAATCTGAAACTGTTGGTTTAGCTTCTAGAACCTCAGTGTTTGTTCAATTAGACGGTGAAGCTTTTTTCCCCTTCAACTGTTCCAATCATTCCCGTTGGGATAAAGAAGGTATTTTACAAGGAGTCCTGGGTTTAAACAGGCTCTGAGGTGATATTAGGGCTCCGGAGTAGCTGGGTCACTCAGCCAGTAACAGTCCTTTGGCTCAGGCCCATAATCAGGGCATAAATTCACTTTTTGCTCCACCAGCCACTGTGGCAATTAGATAACAAAATCTACTAGCCAATCAGATTTTTTAACCGCTAAATATATATATTTCCTGCAATAATTTACACTGACAAAAACACAGAAAAACAGAGGAGCATGCTTTGTAATGTTTCTAAAACAATACATGTATTACTAGTAACTAGTAACGTGGTATATTGTTTAATTTCAGTTTTTTATGATGTGAGTCTTTTAACCAAAATATCACAGATGAGACAAAAATGTTCACCTGCCCCTTTAAGGGCGGGAGGTTACTGAGGTCATTTAACTCCAGTCATGTTTGTGCCTGTGAGATTGAGTCTGACTAGTAGAAGCCTTGTCTTCTTTTCCCCAGCAGTTGAAACTCAAACATAGAAAAACAATCGAGCTTGTGAACAAAACAATGTAAATAGTCAAGAAACACAAGGACAAAGTCTCAGTTCAGTAGACTTGTGCCTGGGCACAGCGCTTCTAAAAATGAATCTTTCACTCAACACTTCACATGCGCATAGCCTCCAGCCAGGCAGTGTTGCAGCGCAGGAATGAATAGGCTATCCTAGGTCTTTGACTTTGTGAGATTCATTTACCAGCTATGAAACAAAACAGCAGAAATACTTGGAAAATTAGCTACTGCAGTATTTATAGTATGTTACTATAAATGTGATCATATTTGACTATTTTTATTCACAAATGTGAGTGAAATGCTCGCACTGTGGATCCCTGACCACCCACCAACGTGGCTGCTGAAATGGATATTTTACCCACCAATGCCAAAATCTACACACATTTGGCAGGTGGTTGGTGTTAATTTTAGGCCCTGCCCGTAATACATGCTGGGATTTGCCCCACAAACCCAGCTAGCGTTGGCTACTGTAGCTTCCCTGGCCCAACCCTGACTGAGAACTCATCATGAGCTACTTTAGCGCTCTGCCTAATTGGCCTGCTTTGCTAGATGGAGAGAGAACTGAGAAGTGAGTTTAGTATTCGCTGCAGTACCATTCTCTACTGCGACTAGCTAGTGACAACCATCACCAGGGTTGGGGAGTAACGGATTACATGTCATCTGTTACATGTAAGGAATTACAAAAACGTTAACTGTAATCTGTTACTTTACCAGCTAAAATATTGTAATCAGATTACAGATACTTTTGAAAAACTAGATGATTACTTTGAGGATTACTTTTAAATTCAGAAAGGATGCTTGCTCAAATAAATCTTTGACACGTCTCTGTTTTCTCAATGACATTCAAATCAGCATTGAAAAAGGAGCAAGTTAAAGTTTGTTCCACCTGAGCAAGTCTGACTTCAACTCAGAGACCACTATGATGACACAACAAATGGGTTTGATGGATCGTGGGAAATTAGCAGGAATAGGCTTTTGTAGGCCACAGTCCAAGCTATGTCTTCCAATGGTACGACTGCTGTCGACATCCAAAGATTATCCAACTTGAATAAACACTTGGAGGTAAGACAGCAGTTTTATAGTCCACGGCGATACGGATATCACTTATTGACTCAATGCTGCTCTCTCATTTAGCTATTTGCGCCTTACGTATTGTGGTTGTTGTGGATGGCTGTTCACAAATCTAAATGTGTATTTGAACCCAATAATGGTTGAAGAAGTTTAAGCTGCTTATCAATCATTGTTTTTGAAACCAGTGGACAGCCAGTGAAACATACGCTCTTGCAACAGCTACATAGTGCGGATCCAAGCCTATTGAATAAAATGGGGCTTTTTTCACACAATCTAATTCATGCTGACAAAAAAAAAAGTCCATAGGCCTACTGGACACATGCTCAAACTCACACACTTCTGATAGAGGGGCAATATGTAGTTGCTACATGCAGTTTTGGTCTTATACATTTTATATACACTGCTCAAAAAAATTAAGGGAACACTAAAATAACACATCCTAGATCTGAATGAATGAAATATTCTTATTAAATACTTTTTTCTTTACATAGTTGAATGTGCTGACAACAAAATCACACAAAAATTATCAATGGAAATCAAATGTATCAACCCATGGAGGTCTGGATTTGGAGTCACACTCAAAATTAAAGTGGAAAACCACACTACAGGCTGATCCAACTTTGATGTAATGTCCTTAAAACAAGTCAAAATGAGGCTCAGTAGTGTGTGTGGCCTCCATGTGCCTGTATGACCTCCCTACAACGCCTGGGCATGCTCCTGATGAGGTGGCGGATGGTCTCCTGAGGGATCTCCTCCCAGACCTGGAATAAAGCATCCGCCAACTCCTGGACAGTCTGTGGTGCAACGTGGCGTTGGTGGATGGAGCGAGACATGATGTCCCAGATGTGCTCAATTGGATTCAGGTCTGGGGAACGGGCGGGCCAGTCCATAGCATCAATGCCTTCCTCTTGCAGGAACTGCTGACACACTCCAGCCACATGAGGTCTAGCATTGTCTTGCATTAGGAGGAACCCAGGGCCAACCGCACCAGCATATGGTCTCACAAGGGGTCTGAGGATCTCATCTCGGTACCTAATGGCAGTCAGGCTACCTCTGGCGAGCACATGGAGGGCTGTGTGGCCCCCCAAAGAAATGCCACCCCACACCATGACTGACCCATCGCCAGACCGGTCATGCTGGAGGATGTTGCAGGCAGCAGAATGTTCTCCACGGCGTCTCCAGACTCTGTCACGTCTGTCACATGTGCGTGTGAACCTGCTTTCATCTGTGAAGAGCACAGGGCGCCAGTGGCGAATTTGCCAATCTTGGTGTTCTCTGGCAAATGCCAAACGTCCTGCACGGTGTTGGGCTGTAAGCACAACCCCCACCTGTGGACGTCGGGCCCTCATACCACACTCATGGAGTCTGTTTCTGACCGTTTGAGCAGACACATGCACATTTGTGGCCTGCTGGAGGTCATTTTGCAGGCCTCTGGCAGTGCTCCTCCTTGCACAAAGGCGGAGGTAGCGGTCCTGCTGCTGGGTTGTAGCCCTCCTACGGCCACCTCCACGTCTCCTGATCTACTGACCTGTCTCCTGGTAGCCCCTCCATGCTCTGGACACTACGCTGACAGACACAGCAAACCTTCTTGCCACAGCTCGCATTGATGTGCCATCCTGGATGAGCTGCACTACCTGAGCCACTTGTGTGGGTTGTAGACTCTGTCTCATGCTACCACTAGAGTGAAAGCACCGCCAGCATTCAAAAGTGACCAAAACATCAGCCAGGAAGCATAGGAACTGAGAAGTGGTCTGTGGTCACCACCTGCAGAACCACTCCTTTATTGGGGGTGTCTTGCTAATTGCCTATAATTTCCACCTGTTGTCTATTCCATTTGCACAACAGCATGTGAAATTTATTGTCAAACAGTGTTGCTTCCTAAGTGGACAGTTTGATTTCACAGAAGTGTGATTGACTTGGAGTTACATTGTGTTGTTTAAGTGTTCCCTTTATTTTTTTGAGCAGTGTATATATATTCATTGATTCTTGAAGAATAGAACTTATAAATGCCTCATGAGCTTAGTTCAACTGTCACAATCCATGAGTACCCAAAAGATAAGCCTGTTTTCTTCAATGTTTGTAAACATTGTAAATGTAAACAAACACTGTATAGCCTCATAACATCGGGTTAAAATAATAATTTGAATATCATGGATGGTCAGTCCTTGCATCCATAGTTGTGTCTATTCATTTGAGAGTGGTAACATTTCTCCAGGCCCATCCCTCAGCTTTTTACCAAAACAGAGGCGGGGTGCCCGTTTTGTTATTGTTTCATCTGTGGATTTGCCCTTTAAACAGTTGCATATTATCAAGATATCAAAGTGTCACCAACTAAAAGGTAAACAACAGGCCTGTAGCAAATGCACACGTAAATAGCACTTTCAGTAGTGCTCAAAGCCATGACAACATAATCATAAACTAGAGAGGAGGGCTGTCTAATAAGTCCTTCGTTTTGGGGTCATGCTCAAGAAAAAGAATTTGTCTAATCTATACTTCCATATTTCCAAGTCCTGTTCTTGAAGATCAAGGGTGTTATTGGAATGACTGAATTTTTTGACAGACTTTGGTTTTTAATGTAAAGATGTAATTTAATCATATTATTATATGTTGTAGAAAGCGATGGGTTAGAAGAAGCCTACATAACCAACCCATAAAGTAAAATGTAACATCCATATGTGGCCAGCTATGTAAACTTTAACATTGCAGGAAAAATCAATAGATGTCGTTCAATTGGTAACATACATTTTTTTTCTTCTTCTAATGCCTCTTAAGGGGAAAGTAATCTAAAAGTAACTGAATGTAATCAGATTACATTACCGAGTTTGGGTGATTCAAAAGTTACTTTGCTGATTACAATTTTGGACCGGTAACTAGTAATTGTAATGGATTACATTTAGAAAGTAACCTCGCCAACCCTGACCATAACTGCTAGCAGCCGCTTTGCTGGCTAGCTGATTTAGCTTAGCATTGTTGTTAGTATTCTCCATGACTAAAAATAATCTATCTAGCCAGAGATCCTCTGGCTGTGAGTGGGAATGCCTACTGTAGCTATCTCACTAGTTCTATGGTGAATGGGCCTAGCTATCTCTCTTGGAAATAGAAGTCCTCGCTATCTCACTAGTTCTATGGTGAATGGGCCTAGCTATCTCTCTTTTAAATAGAAGTCCTCGCTATCTCACTAGTTCTATGGTGAATGGGCCTAGCTATCTCTCTTGGAAATAGAAGTCATCGCTATCTCACTAGTTCTATGGTGAATGGGCCTAGCTATCTCTCTTGGAAATAGAGGTCCTCGCTATCTCACTAGTTCTATGGTGAATGGGCCTAGCTATCTCTCTTTTAAATAGAAGTCCTCGCTATCTCACTAGTTCTATGGTGAATGAGCCTAGCTATCTCTCTTGGAAATAGAATTCCTCGCTATCTCACTAGTTCTATGGTGAATGGGCCTAGCTATCTCTCTTGGAAATAGAAGTCCTCGCTATCTCACTAGTTCTATGGTGAATGGGCCTAGCTATCTCTCTTTTAAATATAAGTCCTAGCTATCTCACTAGTTCTATGGTGAATGGGCCTAGCTATCTCTCTTGGAAATAGAAGTCCTCGCTATCTCACTAGTTCTATGGTGAATGGGCCTAGCTATCTCTCTTTTAAATAGAAGTCCTCACTATCTCACTAGTTCTATGGTGAATGGGCCTAGCTATCTCTCTTTTAAATAGATGTCCTCGCTATCTCACTAGTTCTATGGTGAATGGGCCTAGCTATCTCTCTTTTAAATAGAAGTCCTCGCTATCTCACTAGTTCTATGGTGAATGGGCCTAGCTATCTCTCTTTTAAATATATGTCCTCGCTATCTCACTAGTTCTATGGTGAATGGGCCTAGCTATCTCTCTTTTAAATAGAAGTCCTCGCTATCTCACTAGTTCTATGGTGAATGGGCCTAGCTATCTCTCTTTTAAATAGAAGTCCTCGCTATCTCACTAGTTCTATGGTGAATGGGCCTAGCTATCTCTCTTGGAAATAGAAGTCCTCGCTATCTCACTAGTTCTATGGTGAATGGGCCTAGCTATCTCTCTTTTAAATAGAAGTCCTCGCTATCTCACTAGCTGTCTGGCTCCATTCCTGTCCCTGGCTATATCCCAAATGGCACCCTTTTCCCCATATAGTGCACAACCTTTTGCCAGAGTGTTATGGGCTATAGGGACTAGGGAGCTATTTGGGAGACACCCACTGTCTCTCTCACAGGGCCCCAAAGGCATCTAGCTCACTAATGAGGAAGACCGATGATCATTGTAACATTGTCACCCCCCCCCCCCCCCCCCCCCCATACATACACACATACACCACAGGAGGTTGGTGGCACCTTAATTGGGGAGGACGAGCTTGTGGTAATGGATGGAGCGGAATAAGCAGAATGGTTCCAAATACATCACATGGGTTACATGTGTTTGATGCCATTCCATTGGCTCCGTTCCAAACATTATTATGAGCCATCCTCCCCTCAGCAGTCTCCACTGCCGCGCACACACACATACCGGTCGGTCAGCAACTGTAGGGAAGAGTGTGTCTTTGTCAACAGAGCCCCCAGTTGCTCTACATATTTATTTAGTTGGTTCTCTGTTCCTAAAATAGCTTCTGATAGCTAACTCACTGTGTGTATGGGCCAGAGGAGAGGAAGAATGTAGAGATTGGAAGGGCGAGAGAGAGAGAGATGGGGAGGGAGAGAGAGAGATGGAGAGGGAGGGAGAGATGGAGAGGGAGAGAGAGATGGAGAGGGAGAGGGAGAGAGAGATGGAGAGGGAGGGAGGGGGAGAGAGATGGGGAGGGAGGGAGAGAGAGAGATGGAGATGGGGAGAGTGTGAGGGAGAGAGAGAGAGATGGAGAGGGGGAGGGAGAGAGAGGGAGGGAGGGATAAATGGGGAGGGAGAGAGCGATTGAGGGAGGGATGGAGGGAGGGAGGGGGAGGGAAGGAGAATGATGTGGAGGGAGGGAGGGAGATGGAGAGAGATGGGGAGGGAGAGAGAGATGGGGAGGGAGAGGGAGGGAGGGAGATGGGGAGGGAGGGAGAGAGAGATGGAGAGAGATGGAGAGGGGGAGGGAGAGAGATGGAGAGGGAAAGAGATGGAGAGGTAGAGAGATGGAGACAGATGGAGAGGGAGGGAGAGAGAGATGGAGAGGGAGGGAGTGGGTGAGAGAGAGAGAGAGAGAGAGAGAGAGAGAGAGAGAGAGAGAGAGAGAGGAGGGAGAGAGATGGAGAAGGAGGGAGGGAGAGAGAAAGAGATAGAGGGAGGGAGAGGGGGAGATGGAGAGGGGTAGAGAGAGGTAGAGAGAGGTAGAGAGAGGTAGAGAGAGGGAGAGAGAGAGAGAGAGGGAGAGAGATGGAGAAGGGGAGATGGAGAGGGGGGAGGGAGAGAGATGGAGAGAGCGAGATGGGGCGAGGGAGAAGGAGTGGGAGAGGGAAAGGGATGGAGAGGGAGAGGGAAAAGGAGTGAAAGGGAGAGATGGAGAGGGAGTGGGAAAGAGAGAGGGAGAGAGATGGAGAGGGAGAGAGATGGAGAGAGGGGGAGAGGGGGATGGAGAGGGATGGAGTTGGAGAGGGATGTAAAGGGAAAGGGAGAGAGAGGTGGAGAAAGAGATGGAGGTGGAGAGGGAGAGATAGAGAGAGAGATGGAGAGGGGGAAGAGAGAGGGAGAGAGATGGATGGGAGAGAGATGAAGGGAGAGGGAGAGAGATGGAGAGGGAGAGAGATGGAGAGATGGGGAGGGAGAGAGATGTAGAGATATGGGGAGCGAGAGAGGTGGGGAGCAAGAGAGATGGGGAGTGGGAGAGTTGGAGAGTGAGGGAGAGAGAGAGACAAAATGGGACAAACACCAAATTGAGACTCTGCATGCAGAATTCTGCAAAAATATCCTCCGTGTACAACGTAGAACACCAAATAATGCATGCAGAGCAGAATTAGGCCGATACCCACTAATTATCAAAATCCAGAAAAGAGCTGTTAAATTCTACAACCACCTAAAAGGAAGTGATTCCCAAACCTTCCATAACAAAGCCATCACCTACAGAGAGATGAACCTGGAGAAGAGTCCCCTAAGCAAGCTGGTCCTAGGGCTCTGTTCACAAACACAAACACACCCCACAGAGCCCCAGGACAACAGCACAGTTAGACCCAACCAAATCATGAGAAAACAAAAAGATAATTACTTGACACATTGGAAAGAATTAACAAAAAACAGAGCAAACTAGAATGCTATTTGGCCCTAAACAGAGAGTATACAGTGGCAGAATACCTAACCACTGTGACTGACCCAAACTTAAGGAAAGCTTTGACTATGTACAGACTCAGTGAGCATAGCCTTGCTATTGAGAAAGGCCGCCGTAGGCAGACATGGCTCTCAAAAGAAGACAGGCTATGTGCTCACTGCCCACAAAATGAGGTGGAAACTGAGCTGCACTTCCTAACCTCCTGCCCAATGTATGACCATATTAGAGAGACATATTTCCCTCAGATTACACAGATCCACAAAGAATTCGAAAACAAATCCAATTTTGATAAACTCCCATATCTACTGGGTGAAATTCCACAGTGTGCCATCACAGCAGCAAGATTTGTGACTTGTTGCCACCAGAAAAGGGCAACCAGTGAAGAACAAACACCATTGTAAATACAACCCATATTTATGTTTATTTACTTTAACTTGTGTGCTTTAACCATTTGTACATTGTTACAACACTGCATATATATATAATATGACATTTGTAATGTCTTTATTGTTTTGAAACTTCTGTATGTGTAATGTTTACTGTTCATTTTTTATTGTTTATTTGACTTTTGTATATTATCTACCTCACTTGCTTTGGCAATGTTAACACATGTTTCCCATGCCAATAAAGCCCCTTGAATTGAATTGAATTGAATTGAGAGATGGAGAGGGAGGGAGGGAGAGATATGGGGAGCGAGAGAGGTGGGGAGTGAGAGAAATGGGGAGCGGGAGAGTTGGAGAGTGAGGGAGAGAGAGACAGAGAGAGAGAGAGATGGAGAGGGAGGGAGGGAGAGAGATGTAGAGGGAGGGAGAGCGAGAGAGATTGAATGATGGAGGGAGAGAAAAAGAGAGGGAGAGATGGAGAGAGAGTGATGAAGAGCGAGAGATGGAGAGAGGGAATGCAGGAGCGTAACATACAGCACAGAGGGAGATGAAGAACTAGGGGAATTTGGAAAAGAGAAAGAAGGAGCTAAATGGTGATAAGATAAATATTAGAAGAGTAAGGTACCTCCAGCAGTTGTGTCTGCACCAGTACTTCCAGCAGTAGTGTCTGCACCAGTACCTCCAACAGTAGTGTCTGCACCAGTACTTCCAGCAGTAGTGTCTGCACCAGTACCTCCAGCAGTAGTGTCTGCACCAGTACCTCCAGCAGTAGTGTCTGCACCAGTACCTCCAGCAGTAGTGTTTGCACCAGTACCTCCAACAGTAGTGTCTGCACCAGTACCTCCAGCAGTAGTGTCTGCACCAGTACCTCCAACAGTAGTGTCTGCACCAGTACCTCCAGCAGTAGTGTCTGCACCAGTACCTCCAGCAGTAGTGTTTGCACCAGTACCTCCAGCAGTAGTGTCTGCACCAGTACCTCCAGCAGTAGTGTCTGCACCAGTACCTCCAGCAGTAGTGTTTGCACCAGTACCTCCAACAGTAGTGTCTGCACCAGTACCTCCAACAGTAGTGTCTGCACCAGTACCTCCAGCAGTAGTGTCTGCACCAGTACCTCCAGCAGTAGTGGAGGGAGTGAGAGAGAAGGAGAGAAGGGGAGAGATAGAGGTCAGTAGGTAGGCCAGTGGAGGCTCCTCAGAGGAAGGATGGGTCACCAAATAATTGATTAAAACACACTGTTTTGCAAAGGTCTACAGTAGCCTCAACAGCACTCTGTAGTGTGGCACCAGGGTGTAAACGGATGACAGCTAGTTTCCGTCCTCTTCTGGGTACATTGACTTAAATACAAGACCTAGGAGGCTCATGGTTCTCACCCCTTCCATGGACTTACACAGTAATTATGACATCTTCCAGAGGACTTCCTCCAACCTATCAGAGGTCTTGCAGCTTGAACTGACATGTTGTCCACCCAATCATATGATCAGAGAATGAATCTAGTACTGAAAGCATAAGCTACAGCTAGCTAGCACTGCAGTGTATAGAATGTGTTGAGTAGTTAACTCAAAGAGAGAGAAAGACAATAGTTGAACAGTTTTTAACAAATTAATTTCTTCAAAGTTAAGGAGAAACAAGAAAGAGGTGAGAGCTAGCTACACTATATATACACAGGTATGTGGACACCCCTTCAAATTAGTAGATTTGGCTATTTCAGCCACACCCATTGTTAACAGGTTTATAAAATCGAGCACACAGCCATGCAATCTCCATAGACAAACATTGGCAGTAGAATGGCCCGTACTGAAGAACTTAGTGACATTCTAAGTGACCGTGTCATAGGAGAGGGAAGCTGATTGTAGCTGGTTTACTTAACGCGTTAGTTCTAATAGCTATGTTGACTATGATGTTAGCTAATATGCTGACAGTGATGTAGGCTGTGTGTAGCGGTTAGCGGTTATGATATGAAGGTTTGACTTGGAACGTTTTTTTTCCCGCTTGGTCACAGACAGCTGATTTGTTGTACAGTCGCGGTCCTGGCGCTTGCTGGACTTTCTTGGGTGCCCTGAAGCCTTCTTCACAACAATTGAACCGCTCTCCTTGAAGTTCTTGATGATCCGATTAATGGTTGATTTAGTTGCAATCTTACTGGCAGCAATATCCTTGTCTGTGAAGCCTGTTTTTGTGCAAAGCAATGATGATGGCACGTGTTTCCTTGCAGATAACCATGGTTGACAGAGGAAGAACAATGATTCCAAGCACCACCCTCCTTTTGAAGCTTCCAGTCTGTTATTCGAACTCAATCAGCATGACAGAGTCATCTCCAGCCTTGTCCTCGTCAATACTCACACCTGTGTTAACGAGAGAATCACTGACATGATGTCAGCTGGTCATTTTGTGGCAGGGCTGAAATGCAGTGGAAATGTTTTTTGGGGATTCAGTTAATTTGCATGGCAAAGAGGGACTTTGCAATTAATTGCAATTCATCTGATCACTCTTCATAATATTCTGGAGTATATGCAAATTGCCATCATACAAACAGAGGCAGCAGACTTTGTGAAAATTAATATTTGTGTCATTCTCAACTTTTGGCAACGACTGTACACTGAATTCCACAAGCGAAGGGAAAAGGTGAGAGGAGGAGAGATGGAATTATGCAACAAGCACAGTGATCATGCTGTTTGTATGTGGCTCCTATGAAAGTGAACTGTGTTTGAGTGTGAGCAGGTGTGTATTCATTCCGCCGATTCTGTTGGAAAACATTTCTTAAGAGGAAGCCAACTGAATAAAACGGGGATAAACATACCTGAATTTTTCCAATAGAAACTCTCATTTGCAGCTGTTGGAATAATGATTACACCCTAGATCAGCTCGATGCTGGTAAGAGTGTCCAATGTGGTATTGATTGCGTCACTGTCTGTCACCTTGATTACTCAATTTTTTCTCTCAACCTGTGCACCTACGTAAACGTTAATTCATAGGCTAGGTTGTAGCAACCTTATGATGGGTACTGCGGACGTGTGTATCATGTAGTAGCCTGAACCTATCCATGTTTGAGCTGGGTGAATGGAATATGAAAATGTAAAAAATGTATCGTCCTCCATTACTTAAAAGTTTGACCAGCGTGGTGTGGAGTTAGGATCTATTTAAGATTTGAACTGTCAGTGATGGAGTGCCCTGCTGGAAATTGGCTTATAACATAACTCCACTTACGTTATTAACTAGGCAGCTGGCCTACCTCCCCCTCACAGGTGACCCCCCCCCCCCCCCCCCCCAATGCACACATTTCTCTCCCCTCTGCAGCACGAGGAAGTAATATCTCTAAATTACTAAATTACTGCAATACTCCTAAATCCTTGCTAGTAGGGTCACTGAAAGCAACAGTGGAACAGCAGTTGTATGGGATCAATGTGTAGTTCAGAGGTCAGGGGTCAGGGGTTGGCAGTATCTAACGTGAGTTGAAGTGTCAAGATTTAGACAGTTTCTTGGTATATTACGTAGACTATCCCAACATTCCTTCCTGGTGGGACGGAACAGAACAGAAACGTGTTGTAAAGGGAAAGTGCCCTGTGACCTTGTGACCCTGTGACCTGTGGTTCAGAGGAGGTCAGGTTTTATCTGTGAAGTTTTAGATGGTTGAAGGGATTTTAGCAGGGTTGAGGAGTAACCGATTACAAAAAATGTAATCCATTAAATTACCAGCAAAAATATTGTAATCAGATTACAGATACTTTTGAAAAACTTGATGATTCATTCTAGGAATACTTTTAAATTCAGAAAGGATGTTTGCGCAAAAAAAAAATTGTTGACACTTTTCGGTTTTCTGAATGACATTCAAATCAGAATTGAAAAAAGGTGCAAGTTTAAGTTTGTTCTGACTGAGCGAGTCTGACCACAAGTCAGAGACCCCTGAAACGACACGCCAAATGTGTTTAATGGATTACAGCTACAGTCCAAGCTACCGTGCCTTCAGAAAAGTATGCATACCCCTTGACTTATTCCATATTTTGCTGTGTTACAGCCGGAATTCAAAATTGATTACATATTTTTTTTATTCTTTCTTTTTCTTTTTCTTCTATTTCTCCAAGATCTCTGTTAACCTTCCTGCTGTGTTCCGGTTGAATTGGACCGATTTACAAGTTTTCTCTCTGAAAAATGTAGTTAATTTAATCTGATTGTCATAAGGTTCCATGACTTGTCCACACAGAGCATCTGAACACACAGCATACATTTTGATGATTTTCATTACATTTTGGGTGTTTTATTTAACTTTTGTGAAACTTTTGTGAACTGTGAAATGAATTAGAAATGAATGGGTGAGACTACAATTAGTGTATAGAATTGAGTTCAGGCACATGCCCATTCATCAGATGGACACACTTCCTCTCCCAGACTCACACATGCATGTGTGTTTGAGCATACACACACACACCTCACTCCCCTTCTTGGCTTCCATGGCAACCCCCACGGGAACCTTTCCCCAATATAATTTTTCCACACCTGTTGGCATTCTCACAAACAATCGCAATATTGTTTCAATAATACATAGAACTTTTCTTGCAGCTCTGGTATATAAAGCTTTTTTGAGGCCTTGCTCACAATTCATTATGTATACCCTATGTGAGGCTCTTGATCATATCTTTGATCATGACACTGGTGAGGAGGAGAGAGTCCTTGTTAAACTTTGACACTAAGTAGTCTGTGATAAATAGCACAATATGTTTAATCTTAGTATGTGTTATAGTCAAAATAATCCATACATTATGCTTTTTTTTGCTCAAAAAATAGTTGTATGATCTCAGGTCAATGAGGCCTACAGGCCATAAATAGCAAATAGAAGTTCAAAACTTGTAATGTTCACAAGAACTTCAGTTGATAAAAAGATCTAACACAACATTAGGTGATAATATATGTGTTATTATGGATTTATAATCCGCTATAATAGGGTGGTTATTTTGGTCCGGGAACACAGAATTAATTAAAACGAATCGAACACAACAGGAGGGCTAGACAGCCGTTTTCACGTCTTGACATTTTTGAGTAGATTTAAGTCAAACTTGGCCACTCAGGAACATTCACTGTCTTCTTGGTAAGTAACTCCAGTGTAGATTTGGCCTTGTGTTTGGTGAAGGTGAATTAATCTCCCAGTGTCTGGTGGAAAGCATATTGAAACAGGTTTCCTCTAGGATTTTGCCTGTGTTTACCTCCATTCCATAAATTGTTTTATCCTGAAACTCCCCAGTCCTTAACGATTACAAGCTTACCCATAATGATGCAGCCACCGCTATGCTTGAAAATATGGAGAGTGGTACTCAGTTGAATTTGCCCCAAACAACACTTTGTATTCAGGACAAAAAGTTAATCACTTTGCCACATTTTTGGCAGTATTACTTAGTGCCTTGTTGCAAACAGGATGCATGTTTTGGAATATTTTATTCTGTACAGGCTTCCTTCTTTTCACTCTGTCAATTAGTTTAAGTATTGTGGAGTAACTACAATGTTGTTGATCCATCCTCAGTTTTCTCCTATTACAGCCATTCAACTCTAACTGTTTTGAATCAATCAAATGGATTTATAAAGCCTTTTTTACATCAGCAGATGTCAGTGTTTATTCAGAAACCCAGCCGTAAACCCCAAACAATGCAGATGTAGAAGCACGGTGGCTAGGAAAAACTCCCTAGAAAGGCAGTGTCACGATCGTGTGGAGGATTGACGGACCAAAACGCAGCTTTAGGAAAATAAGCCATCTCCTTTTTATTTAACGAAGAAGGCAAACAAAACAAAAACACTTAAACACTAAACAAAACAAGAAAACGATCGTGAAGCTAAACAACGATGTGCACACACTGGCTACAAACGTATCACATAGACAACGACTCACAACAATTGAAAGCCTATGGCTACCCTAAATAAGGCTCCCAATCAGAGACAACCGAAATCAGCTGTCTCTAATTGGGAACTCATTCCGGTAACCATAGACTCTCCTAGACAACTAAACATACATAGACAACGCTAGACACATGTACTCAACACAAACCCATATACTACACCCAACAACCCCTTTACCATAGAAACACCCAAAACCAACAAAACACAAACATTCCCCATGTCACACCCTGACCTAACTAAAATAATAAAGAAAACAAAGAATACTAAGGCCAGGGCGTGACAGGCAGGAAGAAACCTAGAGAGGAACCATGTTCTGAGGGGGTGGCCAGTCCTGTTCTAGCTGTGCAGTTGGAGATTTACATTTACATTTAAGTCATTTAGCAGACGCTCTTATCCAGAGCGACTTACAAGTACATACATTCATACTTTTTTTTTGGTACTGGCCCCCCGTGGGAATCAAACCCACAACCCTGGCGTTGCAAGCGCCATGCTCTACCAACTGAGCCACACGGATTATATACATGGTCATTAAGGCAAGATTGTTTTTGAAGATGTTCAAATGCTCATAGATGACCAGCGGGGTCAAATAATAATCACAGGGGTTATAGAGGGTGCAACAGGTCAGCACCTCAGGAGTAAATGTCAGTTGGTTGTTCATTGCCGAGAATTCAGAGGTCAAGACAGCAGGTCCGGGATAAGAGAGCAGGCCCGGTGAACAGGTCAGGGTTCCATAGCCGCAGGCAGAAAGGCTGGATCAGCAGCACAACCAGGTGGACTGGGGACAGCAAGGAGTTGCCAGGCCAGGTAGTCCTGAGGCATGGTCCTAGGGCTCAGTTATTCCAGCAGGGGAGAGAAAGAGAGAGCGAGATGGGAGAATTAGAGGGAGTATTCTTACGTTCACGCAGGACACCAGATAAGACAGGAGAATTACATTAGACAGGACAGACTGACCCTAGCCTCCCGGCCCATAGACTATTGCAGCATAGATACTGGGGACTGAGACAGGGGGGTCGGGGCCCACTGTGACCCCGTCCGATGAAAACCCCCCTTGACAGGGCTAACCAGGCAGGATATAACCCCACCCACTTTGCCAAAGCACAGCCCCCACACCACTAGAGGGATATCAACAGACCACCAACTTACTACCCTGAGACAAGGCTGAGTATAGCCCACGAAGATCTACACCACTAGAGGGATATCAACAGACCACCAACTTACTACCCTGAGACAAGGCTGAGTATAGCCCACGAAGATCTACACCACTAGAGGGATATCAACAGACCACCAACTTACTACCCTGAGACAAGGCTGAGAATAGCCCACGAAGATCTCCTCCACTAGAGGGATATCAACAGACCATCAACTTACTACCCTGAGACAAGGCTGAGTATAGCCCACGAAGATCTCCTCCACTAGAGGGATATCAACAGACCATCAACTTACTACCCTGAGACAAGGCTGAGTATAGCCCACGAAGATCTACACCACTAGAGGGATATCAACAGACCACCAACTTACTACCCTGAGACAAGGCTGAGTATAGCCCACGAAGATCTACACCACTAGAGGGATATCAACAGACCACCAATCTCTAGGTTTCTGTGTCTTGTGACCTTAGCGTACGTCAAGGTATTTACGTCAGGACCAAATTAGAGAGATAGGTAGGAACAAGTACATCTGATGCTTTGTAGGTTAGCAGTAAAACCTTGAAATCATCCCTAGCCTTAACAGGAAGCCATTGTAGAGAGTAATTTGATCACACTGGAGTAATATGATTGAATTTGTGGTTTCTAGTCCAGGTTCTAGCAGCTGTATTTAGCACTAGCTTAAGTTTATTTAGTGCTTTTCCATGCAGCCTGAGTAGAGAATTGCAGTTGTCTAATCTAAAAGTGAAAAAAGCATAGATTATCTTTTCTGCATCATTTTTTGACAAAAAGTTTCAGATTTTTGCAATGTTACGAAGATGGGGAAAAAATGCTACTCTTGAAATATGTGTTTATATATTTGTCAAAAGATAGATCAGTCTCCAGAGTAAAGCAGAGGTCCTTCACACTTTTATGTGAGATGAATAAACAACCATCTAGATTCATTGTCAGATTAAACAGCAGGTGTTTTTGTTTCTTGGTCTGAGTTAAAATGTAGAAGTGGTAGCCTAGTGGTAGCCTAGTGGAAGCCTAGTGGTAGCCTAGTGGAAGCCTAGTGGTAGCCTAGTGGAAGCCTAGTAGAAGCCTATTGGTAGCCTAGTGTAGTCTAGTGGTAGCCTAGTGGTAGCCTAGTGGTAGCCTAGTGGAAGCCTAGTGGAAGCCTAGTGGTAGCCTAGTGGTAGCCTAGTGGAAGCCTAGTTGTAGCCTAGTGGAAGCCTGGTGGTAGCCTAGTGGTAGCCTAGTGGAAGCCTAGTGGTAGCCAAGTGTTAGCCTAGTGGAAGCCTAGTGGTAGCCTAGTGGTAGCCTAGTGGTAGCCTAGTGGAAGCCTAGTGGTAGCCTAGTGGAAGCCTAGTGGTAGCCTAGTGGTAGCCTAGTGGAAGCCTAGTGGTAGCCTAGTGGAAGCCTAGTGGTAGCCTAGTGGAAGCCTAGTGGTAGCCTAGTGGTAGCCTAGTGGAAGCCTAGTGGTAGCCTAGTGGTAGCCTCGTGGAAGCCTAGTGGTAGCCTAGTGGAAGGCTAGTGGAAGTCTAGTGGTAGCCTCGTGGAAGCCTAGTGGTAGCCTAGTGGTAGCCTAGTGGAAGCCTAGTGGTAGCCTAGTGGTAGCCTAGGGGAAGCCTAGTGGTAGCCTAGTGGTAGCCTAGTAGAAGCCTAGTGGTAGCCTAGTGGAAGCCTAGTGGTAGCCTAGTGGTAGCCTAGTGGAAGCCTAGTGGTAGCCTAGTGGTAGCCTAGTGGAAGCCTAGTGGTAGCCTAGTGGAAGCCTAGTGGTAGCCTAGTGGAAGCCTAGTGGTAGCCTAGTGGAAGCCTAGTGGTAGCCTAGTGGTAGCCTAGTGGAAGCCTAGTGGTAGCCTAGTGGAAGCCTAGTGGTAGCCTAGTGGTAGCCTAGTGGTAGCCTAGTGGAAGCCTAGTGGTAGCCTAGTGGTTAGAGCGTTGGAATAGTAATTGAAAGGTTACAAGATCGAATCCCCGAGCTGACAAGGTCAAAATCTGTTGTTCGATCCTTCCAAGGCAGTTAACCCACTGTTCCCTGGGTGCTGTAGATGTTGATCAAGGCAGCCAACTCTACCTCTCTGATTCAGAGGGGTTGGGTTAAATGTGGAAGACACATTTCAGGTGAAGGCATTCAGTTGTACAACAGACTAGGTATCCCCTTTCCCTCCCTCTCCAGCAACTGAGTTAGGACAGAATCCTGTGTCTTTGTTGTGACTGGGTGTATTTACACACCATCCAAAGTGTAATTTATAACTCCACCATGCTCAAAGGGATATTCAATGTCTGCTTTTTAAATTATTTTCACCCATCTACAAATAGGTGCCCTTTTTTATGAGGCATTAGAAAACCTCCCTGGTCTTTGTGGTTGAATCTGTGTTTAAAATTCACTGTTCGACTGAGGGACCTTACAGATTACTATATGTGTGGAGTACAGAGACGAGGTAGTCATTCAAACAACATGTTGCACACAGAGTCCATACAACTTATTATGTGACGTGTTAAGCACATTTTTACTGCTGAACTAATTTAGGCTTGTCATAACAAAGAGGTTGAATACTTCTTGACTCAAGACATTTCAGCTTTCCATTTTTGTAAAAATGTGTAAAAATAACAAAAAGCATAGTTCCACTTTGACATTATGGGGTATTGTGTGACCAACAACATCTCAATTTAGTCCATTTTAAATTCAGACTGTAACACAATGTGGAAATAGTAAAGGGGTGAGAGTACTTTCTGAAGGCTCTGTATGTCTTCCAATGGTGCACCTACTGTCGTCACCCAAAGATTATACATCCAACTTGAATAGACACTTGGAGGTAAGGACAACAGCAGTGATGTATCCTACAGGAGATTAAAGACAATAGCAGTGATATATCCTACAGGAGATTAAAGACAATAGCAGTGATATATCCTACAGGAGATTAAAGACAATAGCGGTGATATATCCTACAGGAGATTAAAGACAATAGCAGTGATATATCCTACAGGAGATTAAAGACAATAGCAGTGATATATCCTACAGGAGATTAAAGACAATAGCAGTGATATATCCTACAGGAGATTAAAGACAACAGCAGTGATATATCCTACAGGAGATTAAAGACAATAGCAGTGATATATCCTACAGGAGATTAAAGACAATAGCAGTGATATATCCTACAGGAGATTAAAGACAATAGCAGTGATATATCCTACAGGAGATTAAAGACAATAGCAGTGATATATCCTACAGGAGATTAAAGACAATAGCAGTGATATATCCTACAGGAAGACTATGATTCTACGGGATTAAAGACAACAGCAGTGATGTATCCTACAGGAGATTAAAGACAATAGCAGTGATATATCCTACAGGAGATTAAAGACAATAGCAGTGATGTATCCTACAGGAGATTAAAGACAATAGCAGTGATATATCCTACAGGAGATTAAAGACAACAGCAGTGATATATCCTACAGGAGATTAAAGACAATAGCAGTGATATATCCTACAGGAGATTAAAGACAATAGCAGTGATATATCCTACAGGAGATTAAAGACAATAGCAGTGATATATCCTACAGGAGATTAAAGACAATAGCAGTGATATATCCTACAGGAGATTAAAGACAATAGCAGTGATATATCCTACAGGAGATTAAAGACAATAGCAGTGATGTATCCTACAGGAGGTTAAAGACAACAGCAGTGATGTAGCCTACAGGAGATTAAACACCCAACTTTGAACATAAATCCAATGACACGGTGACATTTTTTGTTGATTTAATGTTGAAATCACGTTAGTTGACAACGCAACCAAATGTAAATCAAAACTAGACGTTGAACTGACGTTTGTGCCCAATGGGATGGAATAACAGTTTGAGGGAGTCCCTCCCTTCTAAACTCCCCCGTGGTATTGTTCTCCAAACTGTTCATTTAAGAAAGCCACAAGTCGGGCTTTAATTGCGCAAAGTAATTGGTGCGTAATCCCCCCCCCCCCCCCCCAAAAAAAAATCTGTCGCATAATGAACACATGCTTAAACTTACACACTTTTGATTAACTTAAAGAGCTGCAAATTATCGAGATATCAAAGTGTCACCTACAAAAATATTATCAATAGGTCTATAGCAAAACCAACAAATGCCATTCATTTTTCAAATGCAAAGAGCACTTTCGGTAGGGATCAAAGCATGCCATTCCATGAGAGTAGCATTTACTTTTCAACTCGAAGCA
This sequence comes from Salvelinus fontinalis, assembly GCF_029448725.1. Taxonomy (NCBI): domain Eukaryota; kingdom Metazoa; phylum Chordata; class Actinopteri; order Salmoniformes; family Salmonidae; genus Salvelinus; species Salvelinus fontinalis. Next base: position 24,718,549 of record NC_074700.1, on the reverse strand, counting down.
CTGAGCCCAATCAACCGTCCATGACAACACCAAATCATATCCAACAGAGTAGGCTAATAAGTCCTGAGTTTTCGGGTTATGCTCCAGTAAAACAATTAGGCTAATCTATATTTCCAAGTCCTATTCTTGAAGATGAAGATCAATGGGTATTCAATTAATGGGAATGACTGGAAATCTGACAGACTTTGGTATTTCATGTAAAGATATAGCCTAATCATTATCTGTATTGAAGTAGAAAACAATGGATTAGAAGAAGCCTACATAACTCATCAAGTAAAATGCAACATCCATTTATGGCCAAGCTATGTAAACTCTAAAGCTCCTTGTTAGCCTTGTCTTCAAAAGGAACATTTTATACATGGGAACACTTCCTGTCTGTCTGGAGCGAGGTGAGACCTGTTTGTCTTTCTCTGAAGTTTCTGTGTGTGTGCTGACATGCAGGGCTTTATGGGTAATTTGACCCAGGCCGGTGGGCCTGTTACTTACTGGTTCTGGCGGTTAGATAGGTACCCGTTATGGGCGCTAATAGGGAACTGTGTTAAATAGAGC
>NC_074700.1:24538000-24713000 GCF_029448725.1 Salvelinus fontinalis | reverse complement strand
CTTATCTTCCTCCATCCCTTTTTTTCTCCACACAACATAGAAACGTGCCATTTTCACATAATGTTGATTTAGAGGTGATGCTGGACATGATGAAAATGAAGTATAATTTTGTGTTAATTTCCCTTTAAGAGCAGGCAGGTCATTTCATGGTAGTTTACCTCAATGTGGTTTATGTTTATTTAGATGTTATCGTTCTAAACCATAAAGGTCTAGTGAGATAATAAACAACAACAACATCATAACACGTTAAGTTAACACGTTAAGTAGTGCCAACGGGATTATGGGGGTTAAATAGCCTTTCTGTGACTTTTACCACATAACCGTGATCTGTGAATCAACGATCATTTTCCATGTTGTTTCAAAATGACAGAGGGAGGACTGGTTCAGGATATCAGAACACGCTTTGGGGGGTGCATTCTTCTTAACAAGACGCACACCTTCTATAAACATGCTACTTAAGCATGCACAGGCAGGAACGCAAGCATGCCACACACACAAACACACAAGCATTTCATCACTTCCATCATCACTGCCAAACTAAGTCATTACCAGAGACTTCCCTGCCTGTAGTCCTTTTTAATAATTATTATTATTATTATTATCGACAGACATATCTATGAACATGGAGAGCTGGCAGAGAGGTATATTGTTTTCTGGCTCAGAGTAAAATAACAAACAAATAAAAACAGTGTTTTGTTGCCTGGGTCAGGGTTCAATGCCATCTGAAGTCGTCAGAACATGCACACGTTTGGAGAAGCTCCCGTGTTCAATTGAACAGGAATTTGCCTGCGCATGTATGTGAACATCCAAATAGTTTTATTATCATTGTATTACTATATATACAGTGCATTCAGAAAGTATTCAGACCCCTTGCATTTTCCCACATTTTATTACGTTACAGCCTTATTCTTAAATGGATTAAATAAATGTTGTTCCTCATAAATCTACACACAATACCCCATAATGACAAAGCGAAAACCGGTTTTTAGACATTTTCAGAAATGTATTAAAAATAAAAAACAGAAATACTTTATTTACATAAGTATTAAGACAATTTGCTATAAGACTTGAAATTGAGCTCCGGTACATCCTGTTTCCATTGATCATCCTTGAGATGTTTCTACAACTTGATTGGAGCCCACCTGTGGTAAATTCAATTGATTGGACATGATTTGGAAAGGTACACACTTGTCTATATAAAGTCCCAAGTCGACCAAGCCATGAGGTCGAAGGAATTGTCCATAGAGCTCTGAGACAGGATTGTGTCGAGGCACAGATCTGGGGAAGGGCACCAAAACAATTCTGCAGCATTGAAGTTCCCAAGAAGACAGTGGCCTCCAACATTCTTAAATGGAAGAAGTTTGGAACCACCAAGACTCTTCCTAGGGCTGGCCGCCCGGCCAAACTGAGCAATCGGGGGAGAAGGGCCTTGGTCATGGAGGTGACCAAGAACCCGATGGTTCTTGGTCACCTCTGGAGATGGGAGAAACTTTCAGAAGGACAACCATCTCTGCAGCACTCCACCAATCAGGCCTTTATGGTAGAGTGGCCAGACGGAAGACACTCCTCAGTAAAAGGCAGATAACAGCCCACTTGGAGTTTGCCAAAAGGCACCTAAAGGATTCTGACCATGAAAAACAAGATTCTCTGATTGAATCCTTTGTCCTGAATGCCAATCGTTACGTCTGGAGGAAACCTGGCACCATCCCTACGGTGAAGCATGGTGGTGACAGCCTCATGCTGTGGGGATGTTTTTCAGTGGCAGGGACTGGGAGACTAGTCAGGATCGAGGGAAAGATTAACGGAGCAAAATACAGAGAAATCCTTGATGAAAACCTCTACAGAGCGGAGCTCAGACTGGGGCAAAAGTTCACCTTCCTTTAGGACAATGACCCTAAGCACACAGCCAAGACAACGCAGGAGTGGCTTCGGGACAAGTCTCTGAAAGTCCTTGAGTGGCTCTGCCAGATCCCGGACTTCAACCCGATCGAACATCTCTGGAGACACCTGAAAATAGATGTGCAGCGGTGCTCCCCATCCAACCCGACAGAGCTTGAGAGGATCTGCAGAGAAGAATGTGAGAAACTCCCTAAATACAGGTGTTCCAAGCCTGTAGCGTCATACCCAAGAAGACTCGAGGCTGTAAGCACTGCCCATGGTGCTTCCACAAAGTACAGAGTAAAGGGTCTGAATACTTACAGTATGTAAATGTAATATATATATTGTTTTTTTAAATACATTTGCAAAAAATTTTTGCTTTATAATTATGGGGTATTGTGTGTAGGGCTTCCCTCACCTCTCCTGGTGGTGGTGGGGTGGGGTAGGGCCTCCCTCATCTCTCCTGGTGGTGGTGGGGTGGGGTGGGGTAGGGCCTCCCTCACCTCTCCTGGTGGTGGTGGGGTGGGGTAGGGCCTCCCTCATCTCTCCTGGTGGTGGTGATGGTGGGGTAGGGCCTCCCTCATCTCTCCTGGTGGTGATGGTGGTGTAGGGCCTCCCTCATCTCTCCTGGTGGTGGTGGTGGGGTAGGGCCTCCCTCATCTCTCCTGGTGGTGATGGTGGTGTAGGGCCTCCCTCATCTCTCCTGGTGGTGATGGTGGGGTAGGGCCTCCCTCATCTCTCCTGGTGGTGGTGGTGGGGTAGGGCCTCCCTCATCTCTCCTGGTGGTGATGGTGGTGTAGGGCCTCCCTCATCTCTCCTGGTGGTGATGGTGGGGTAGGGCCTCCCTCATCTCTCCTGGTGGTGGTGGTGTAGGGCCTCCCTCATCTCTCCTGGTGGTGGTGGGGTAGGGCCTCCCTCATCTCTCCTGGTGGTGGTGGTGGGGTAGGGCCTCCCTCATCTCTCCTGGTGGTGGTGGTGGGGTAGGGCCTCCCTCATCTCTCCTGGTGGTGGTGGTGGTGGGGTAGGGCCTCCCTCATCTCTCCTGGTGGTGGTGGTGGGGTAGGGCCTCCCTCATCTCTCCTGGTGATGGTGGTGGTGTAGGGCCTCCCTCGTCTCTCCTGGTGGTGGTGGGGTGGGGTAGGGCCTCCCTCATCTCTCCTGGTGGTGGTGGTGGTGGTGTAGGGCCTCCCTCATCTCTCCTGGTGGTGGTGGTGATGGTGTAGGGCCTCCCTCGTCTCTCCTGGTGGTGGTGGTGGTGGTGGGGTAGGGCCTCCCTCATCTCTCCTGGTGGTGGTGGTGGTGGTGTAGGGCCTCCCTCATCTCTCCTGGTGGTGGTGGTGGTGGGGTAGGGCCTCCCTCATCTCTCCTGGTGGTGGTGATGGTGGTGGTGTAGGGCCTCCCTCATCTCTCCTGGTGGTGGTGATGGTGGTGGGGTAGGGCCTCCCTCATCTCTCCTGGTGGTGGTGGGGTGGGGTGGGGTAGGGCCTCCCTCATCTCTCCTGGTGGTGGTGGGGTGGGGTGGGGTAGGGCTTCCCTCACCTCTCCTGGTGGTGGTGATGGTGGGGTAGGGCCTCCCTCATCTCTCCTGGTGGTGGTGATGGTGGTGGGGTAGGGCTTCCCTCACCTCTCCTGGTGGTGGTGATGGTGGGGTAGGGCCTCCCTCATCTCTCCTGGTGGTGATGGTGGGGTAGGGCCTCCCTCATCTCTCCTGGTGATGGTGGGGTAGGGCCTCCCTCATCTCTCCTGGTGATGGTGGGGTAGGGCCTCCCTCATCTCTCCTGGTGGTGGTGGTGGTGGTGGGGTAGGGCCTCCCTCATCTCTCCTGGTGGTGGTGGGGTGGGGTGGGGTAGGGCCTCCCTCATCTCTCCTGGTGGTGGTGGTGGTGGTGGTGGGGTAGGGCCTCCCTCATCTCTCCTGGTGGTGGTGGGGTGGGGTGGGGTAGGGCCTCCCTCATCTCTCCTGGTGGTGGTGGTGGTGGTGGTGGGGTAGGGCCTCCCTCATCTCTCCTGGTGGTGGTGGGGTGTGGTGGGGTAGGGCCTCCCTCATCTCTCCTGGTGGTGGTGGGGTGGGGTAGGGCCTCCCTCATCTCTCCTGGTGGTGGTGGGGTGGGGTAGGGCTTCCCTCATCTCTCCTGGTGGTGATGGTGGGGTAGGGCCTCCCTCATCTCTCCTGGTGGTGGTGATGATGGTGGTGTAGGGCCTCCCTCATCTCTCCTGGTGGTGGTGATGATGGTGGTGTAGGGCCTCCCTCATCTCTCCTGGTGATGGTGGGGTAGGGCCTCCCTCATCTCTCCTGGTGGTGGTGGGGTGGTGGGGTAGGGCCTCCCTCATCTCTCCTGGTGGTGATGGTGGGGTAGGGCCTCCCTCATCTCTCCTGGTGATGGTGGGGTAGGGCCTGCCTCATCTCTCCTGGTGATGGTGGGGTAGGGCCTGCCTCATCTCTCCTGGTGAAGGTGGGGTAGGGCCTCCCTCACCTCTCCTGGTGGTGGTGATGATGGTGGTGTAGGGCCTCCCTCATCTCTCCTGGTGGTGGTGGTGGTGGTGGTGTAGGGCCTCCCTCATCTCTCCTGATGGTGGTGGTGATGGTGATGGTGGGGTAGGGCCTCCCTCATCTCTCCTGGTGGTGGTGGGGTAGGGCCTCCCTCATCTCTCCTGGTGATGGTGGTGGGGTAGGGCCTCCCTCATCTCTCCTGGTGGTGGTGATGGTGGTGGTGTAGGGCCTCCCTCATCTCTCCTGGTGGTGGTGATGGTGGGGTAGGGCCTCCCTCATCTCTCCTGGTGGTGGTGATGGTGGTGGTGTAGGGCCTCCCTCATCTCTCCTGGTGGTGGTGGTGATGGTGGGGTAGGGCCTCCCTCATCTCTCCTGGTGGTGGTGGGGTGGGGTGGGGCCTCCCTCATCTCTCCTGGTGGTGGTGGGGTAGGGCCTCCCTCATCTCTCCTGGTGGTGGTGGGGTAGGGCCTCCCTCATCTCTCCTGGTGGTGGTGGGGTAGGGCCTCCCTCATCTCTCCTGGTGGTGGTGGTGGGGTAGGGCCTCCCTCATCTCTCCTGGTGGTGGTGGTGGGGTAGGGCCTCCCTCATCTCTCCTGGTGGTGGTGGTGGGGTAGGGCCTCCCTCATCTCTCCTGGTGGTGGTGGTGGGGTAGGGCCTCCCTCACCTCTCCTGGTGGTGGTGGTGGTGGTGGTGTAGGGCCTCCCTCATCTCTCCTGGTGGTGGTGGTGATGGTGGGGTAGGGCCTCCCTCATCTCTCCTGGTGGTGGTGGGGTAGGGCCTCCCTCATCTCTCCTGGTGGTGATGGGGTGGGGTAGGGCCTGCCTCATCTCTCCTGGTGGTGGTGGGGTAGGGCCTCCCTCATCTCTCCTGGTGATGGTGGTGGGGTAGGGCCTCCCTCATCTCTCCTGGTGGTGGGGTAGGGCCTCCCTCATCTCTCCTGGTGATGGTGATGGTGGTGGTTTATGGCCTACACACAATACCCCAGATCTGGGACACCATCTCAGAGTTTCCCCTTTTCTCAGAATGGCCCCTTTTCTCAGAGGGTCCCCTTTTCTCAGAGTGTCACCTTCACTCATTCCTCCACTACATCAGTACAATTGGGAAGTTTTTTGGAGGAGAATAATTTCCTTCTTCAGGCTATGTAAATGTCATATTGTACAATTTGTGTCTCCCTTTTTCATAGACCTAAATGAAATGGTTGCATTCAAGACAAGGCTGATTGTTCTGATCTGTTTGTCATTGTCAGCAGTGTAGGCCCCTAATTTGTGTCGTATTAAGAAATATGTTGTTCGTGTCTCCAGTCATATAAAGTGTAGTGGAATTGCATGAAATGTGTTAATAAATGGCCACATTTTTCCCATGCCAAGAAAGGAGAAGAAAGATCTCTGATTAGACCTACTCTGTCACTATGGGCGTAGGTATGTATTGTTCACAACTGTATGTTTTGCAAATAGGGAATGAGTTATATTGTTAGCCTAACGTATGACTATGCAATCTACTCATTACATTAGGAATAGTAGCCTATCTTAAATTTTATGTTGAAAAAATTACTTCGCCAAAGGTGAAACTCACACGCCCCCTATGGATGTCGGCATTTGAAGTCGGCCTTGTTGCGACTTGATAACGTGTATTGTGCATCTATTTATCATCTGTTTCCCACTGCACTCACTGTATGTGCTGTTTCGCAAGTAAATCAGTCGATTTATGGTGAGCTTGTTTTGTGGTTGACATTGTACATGCCGTTCCACAGACCGTTAAACGTGATATTGTGGTGATAATTAATGGCCGTTCCACAGACCGTTAAACGTGATATTGTGGTGATAATTAATGGCCGTTCCACAGACCGTTAAACGTGATATTGTGGTGATGATTAAGGGCCGTTCCACAGACCGTTAAACGTGATATTGTGGTGATAATTAATGGCCGTTCCACAGACCGTTAAACGTGATATTGTGGTGATGATTAAGGGCTGTTCCACAGACCGTTAAACGTGATATTGTGGTGATAATTAGGTGACTATGAGGAATTAAGTTTCGTTTTCTTTATCATGTGAGCAGAGTGAAAGTACACACGGGCTGACTGAGTGTTGAGTGTCGAGACACTTTGACAGGAGGGATAGGATAGCGTGTTGAGGCAGTGTAGGGGCTTGTGTGTATGTGTGTGTGTGTGTGTGTGTGTGTGTGTCTGCAGTGTTTGCGCCTTATCTGCATCTAACTTACCCCTGAATACCACCAAGTCACCACCCCCGTCAGCTATCCTTCATAACAAATACCCTGTCAGCCATCAGCTATCCCCATTCATAACAAATACCCTGTCAGCCATCAGCTATCTCCATTCATAACAAATACCCTGTCAGCCATCAGCTATCCCCATTCATAACAAATACCCTGTCAGCCGTCAGCTATCCCCATTCATAACAAATACCCTGTCAGCCATCAGCTATCTCCATTCATAACAAATACCCTGTCAGCCATCAGCTATCCCCATTCATAATAAATACCCTGTCAGCCATCAGCTATCCCCATTCATAATAAATACCCTGTCAGCCATCAGCTATCTCCATTCATAACAAATACCCTGTCAGCCATCAGATATCTCCATTCATAACAAATACCCTGTCAGCCATCAGATATCTCCTTCATAACAAATACCCTGTCAGCCATCTCCATTCATAACAAATAACAGTCACAACACCCATATAATGATCATATTCCCCAATGACAGCAGAGACAGACTGACAGGTAGAACATTGCAAAACAACCAATCCATCATCATACTCCTGCTGTCAGAACTGAGGCCTTGATTGTATCCCAAATGATACCCTTTTCCCTACATACTTCACTACTCTGGACCCTGGTCAGAAGTGGTGTATTATAGGGCAATAGTGTACCATTTGGGTTGCAGATGTAGATGAGCCTCGATGGTGTAGCTGGACATAATGTAGTCCTCACCACTGATACATGGTCAGATATTTCTTCATCCCCTTAATAGTAAAGGTTACGATTTGTGTAGGGTAATTTGATCCTAGATCTGTGGTTAGAGTCTGACTTCTACCTTAAGGAGTAACTTTCCGTTAAAAATGTTTTTCATGGAAAATCAAATGTTTTATGCTTAGTCATAGTGAAACACATCAATTCCAGTCTTCGTTTTGACAGGTTCGTTGCAAAAGTGATATATGTTGGTCTTTTAGTAGAAAATCAAGCTATTTTTGCCCCTCGCGGTTTAACTCTACCATTGAAATCGTGATGTCATCTCAAGGAAGGGGTTCGGTATGAAATACACAGCTCGCCTTACTTGGCAATGGTCTTGGTAAATGGAGTATATATTTTTTTCCACGTTAGAGATGCATGTCACACGGCACCCTATTAGAGGTCTTCATGGGTCTGTGTGGGCTGGACCCGGGAGCGTTTGGGTTCGGGTCTGAAATTCTAACTTGTCCATCGGGTCCGGGTCAGATCCTGTTTGATATGTCATCGGGTCTCACCATTGTTACTCTCCCTTCCGGGATGGCTACAAGGCCCTCCCCATCCCTCCCTTCGGCAAATCAGATCATGACTCAATTTTGCTCCTCCCTTACCTATATTCAGAAACTCAAACAGGAAGTACCAGTGCTAAGGTCTATTCAACGCTGGTGATAGCAAACAAAGACGCCCCCACCTCCTATATATCCTCCCCTCCCGAGCTTACTTGTGAGGGATCCACTCCTCTCTCTGGGGTGGTCAGGTGGGCTCTAGCAAAGGGGTTTGGTTATCCCTTGTCAAATAGTTAGAGAGTTCGATATCCTGTAGAAACATGTAAGAAAGAGGCCTAGTTTTGTCTTTGTGTATGAGGGGGGGTTGTGTGTTTGTGTGTGCGTATGCTAGCTAATGCTCCAGTCTGAGCCAGATAAAGAGAGCACTTCCTAGCCCCAGCCAGGAATGTCATGTTTTAGGCTGTCAGGAGATACTGTACTATTTACATTTTTTGTTGCTTGCATCTGTCTCTCTCTCTTTTCTCTCTCTCTCTATTTGTCTGACTCTGTCTCTCTTTTCTCTTTCTCTCTCTCAATTCATTTCAAAGGGGCTTTATTGGCATGGGAAACATATCTTTACATTGTCAAAGCAAGTGAAATAAACAAACAAAAGTGAGAAGAAACAAAAACCATAAATGAACAGTAAATTTTGCAGTCAAATAGGTTATAAAAATATAGACATTTCTAGTGTTGCAGTGCCTTCAGAAAGGATTCATACCATTTACTTATTCCACATGTTGTTGTGTTACAACCTCAATTCAAAATTGATTAAATAGATGTTTTCCCTCACCCATCTTCACACAATACCCTATAATGAAAAAGTGAAGACATGTTTTTAGAAATCTCATTCACACCCCTGAGTCAATATTTTGTAGAAGCACCTTTGCAGTGATTACAGCTGCAAGTCTTTCTGGGTAAGTTTCTAAGAGCTTTCCACACCTGGATTGTGCAACATTTGCCCATTATTCTTCTCAAAAATACATTTTCAGGTCTTGCCATAGATTTTAAAAACTGTAGCTTGGCCACTCAGGAACATTCACTGTCTTGGTAAGCAACTCCAGTGTAGATTTGGCCTTGTGTTTTAGGTTATTGTCCTGATGAAAGGTGAATTCATCTCTCAGTGTCTGGTGGAAAGCAGACTGAACCAGGTTTTCCTCTAGGATTTTGCCTGTGCTAAGCTCCATAAGAATACAGCCATATCCATAACATGATGCAGCCACCACTATGCTTGAAAATATGGAGAGTGGTACTCAGTAATGTGTTGTACTGGATTTACCCTAATCATAACACTATATATTCAGGACAAAAAGTGAATTACTTTGCAAATTTCGACGCAGTATTACTTTAGTGCCTTGTTGCAAACAGGATGCAAGTTTTGGAAAATGTTGATTTATGTACACGCTTCCTTCTTTGCACTCTGTCAATTAGGTCAGTATTGTGGAGTACCTACAATGTTGTTGAGCCATCCTCAGTTTTCTCCTATCACAGCCATTAAACTCTGTAACTGCTTTAAAGTCACCATTAGCCTCATGGTGAAATCCCTGAGCGGTTTCCTTCCTCTCCGGCAACTAAGTTAGAAAGGACGCCTATATCTTTGTAGTGACTGGGTGTATTGATACACTATCCAAAGTGTAATGAATAACTTCATTGTCCTCAAAGGGATATTCAATGTCTGCTTTCTACCCATCTACTAATATGTGGCCTTTTTTGTGAGGCCTTGGAGAACATCCCTGGTTGAACCCGTGTTTAAGAAGGCACACCTTAAATGCATTCCAAGTGACTACCTCATGAAATTGGTTGAGAGAATACCAAAGAGTGTGCAAAGCTGTCATGAAGGCACAGGGTGGCTATTTGAAGAATCTCAAATCTAAAATATATTTTGATTTGTTTAACACTTTTTTGGTTACGACATGATTCCATATGTGTTATTTCAGAGTTTTGATGTCTTCACTATTATTCTACAAGTATAAAATAGTAAAAATAAAGAAAAACCCTTGAATGAGTAGTTGTTCTAAAACTTTTTACTGGTAGTGTAATTCCACTTTGGGTTATTGTGTGTAGGCCAGTGACAAAAGAAATCTACATTTAATCCATTTTGAATTCAGGCTATAACACAACAAAAAGTGGAATAAGTTAAGTGTTGTGAATACTTTCTGAGGGCACTGTATATTGTCAGCTATGCACAGTGTTTTTGCAATTAGCAAATAGTTGTAGTACGAGTGGTGTGGGAGATAAATAAACAGATAAATAGTGGTGGTATTTACAATGTTGTTTGTGCTCCACTGGTTGCCCCTTTCTCATGGAAACGGGACACACATCTGGCTGCTGTGATGGCACACTGTGGTATTTTGCATAACAGATATGGGTGTTTATCAATTTTGGATTTGTTTTCAAATTCTTTGTGGGTCTGTAGATCTGTTGGAAATATGTGTCTCTAACGTGGTCATACATTTGGCCGGAGGTTAGGAAGTTCAGCTCAGTTTCCACCTCATTTTGTGGACAGTGTGCACATATCCTGTCTTCTCTTGAGAGCCAGGTCTCACTGAGTCTGTACATAGTCAAAGACTTCCTTAATTTTGGGTCAGTCACAGTGGTCAGGTATTCTGCCACTGTGACGTCTCTGTTTAGGGCTAGATAGCATTCCAATTTGCTATGTGTTTTTTGGTTGATTCTTTACAGTGTGTCAAATAGTTATCTTTTCGCTTTTTTCTCATGATTTGGTTGTGTCTAATTGTGTTGCTGGCCTTGGGCACTGTGGGGTCCGTTTGTGTTTGTAAACAGAGCAATCTGTCTGAGGGGACTCTTCTCCAGGTTCATCTCTCTGTAGGTGAGGGCTTTGTGGTGGAATGTGTGGGAATCGCTTCCTTTTAGGTGGTTATTGACATCTCTTTTCTGGATTTTGATAACTTCCAGGTCCTAATTCTGCTCTGCATGTATTGTTTGGGGTTTTGCGTTGGACACAAAGTATATTTTTGTGAGCGGACCCCAGACCTCACAACCAGAAACCGCAATGGGTTCTATAACTGATTCAAGTATTTTTGTGAGCGGACCCCAGACCTCACAACCAGAAACCGCAATGGGTTCTATAACTGATTCAAGTATTTTTTGCCAGATCCTAATTGGTATGGCGAGTAGAAATGTGGTAAAACGGATTTAAGTTTCCCTGCATTAAAGTCCCCGGCCACTAGGAGCGCCGCCTCTGGACGATTTTTTTTGTTTTCTTATGACCCTATACAGCTTGTTGAGTGCGGTCTTAGTGCCAGCATCGGTTTGTGGTGGTAAATAGACAGCTACAAAAAATATTGATAAACTCTTTTGCCTCCTGTTGATGTTTTGTCACAACAATCCACCACAGTCCAGAGTGTAGACATGTCTCTCTCCCTCTTAAGCTCTCCGGGTTTGGTTAAGGGGGTGTTGTTGTGCTGGTCTTCTGGGGTCTGTGCTGTCTAATGTGTTGAATTGTTGTTTGAGCTCAAGCTCCAGCTGGGGGAATTGATTAATGCAGAATCTGGGTCTGCTCAGAGCTGGGGGGTTGCTTGTCTGTGGGGCTGTTTGAGGAGGGGGTGTTATCCAACTCACTTGGGCTGAGGGTGGTCATCACCAAGGCTGAGCTTCTCATGCTGTGCCCTCGTTGATCCTGTAAAAAGCCTGCTGAAAGGTTGGAGGTTTCCCTGCACCATTACTGTTCCAGACTTGTACAGGTTGACATAGGCTGTCTTGGTGTCCTCAATGTCCAGAATTGGAAGTTTCCACCCCGGGTTAATACCCTCTCTCGACAGAGGGCTAATGTGCTCTAATGGCCATGTGCCATGCCAGGGAATGGTCTGTGTGAAAGATGAGGTTGCTTCCGTTCCCATTCTTGTAGCAGTCAGCAAATAGTTTTCCCACATTTTCCTTGAAGAGCTTGTACTTTTTACGTGCAGGATAATTGTTTTATTTCTGTGGGGAAATGTACTTTGATACTTTGGTGTTCAGCCTCTTCCTTTGGGTGGGGGAGGCTTTGGTGCTCTGCTGCCATTCAAAGGAATTCACACAGCTCACTTCACACCTAAGTGAAAATTGAAGTTGCTACCAGAACGTCCAGCCTGTCCCAACTAAGCATTGGAGTCTTCATATAGTAAGATATCTTATAGCAAGGTATCTAGAGATTATTGCAATATCTTTATTTTTCTTCTTAGCCTTGGAAGAATCTACAGATTTAAAAGCTACTCACTCAGTTGTAGGTTGGGTGGTCTTTTTTAGGTTTTTGCTGTGCTTTTTCTGCCTGTTGTTGTGTTGCTAGGTAGTCCTTGGCAGTCTTTGAAAGTAAGAATCCTTTCCAGGTTGTCCAAATTTAAGTTTGTACGCTTGACGTTTCAGATTGGATTGAAGGTTCTGTTGTAAAGGGTCGTTTCCTGAATAAGTCAATGTGAAAAAAAATCCAGTTTTATCCCACTCTAAAGTTCAGGAGCTCACAATTCAATTCAATTCAATTCAATTCAATTGACTTTATTGACATGGTAAGTTCGTTATTACTTACATTGTCAAAGTATACATATCGAAAAATCAAAATCAAATATATATTCTCTCTCTGCCACTTTCTTTCTGTCTCTCTGTCAATTAAATTAAATTCAAGGGTCTTTATTTGGCATGGGAAACATATGTTTGCCTTGCCAAAGCAAGTGACATGGATAAACAAAAATGAGATAAACAATAAAAAGTGAACAGTATATACTACACTCACAAGTTCCAAAATAATTAAGACATTTCAAATGTCATATTATGTATATATACAGTTTTGTAATGATGTGCAAATAGTTAAAGTACAAAAGGCAAAATAAATAAGCATAAATATGGGTTGTATTTACAATGGTGTTTGTTCTTCACTGGTTGCCCTTTTCTTGTGGCAACAGGTCACAAATCTTGCTGCTGTGATGGCACACTGTGGTATTTCACCCAGTAGATATGGGAGTTGATCAAAATTGGATTTGTTTTCGAATTCTTTGTGGGCCTGTGTAATCTGAGGGAAATATGTGTCTCTAATATGGTCATACATTTGTCAGGAGGTTAGGAAGTGCAGCTCAGTTTCCACCTCATTGTGTGGGCAGTGTGCACATAGACTGTCTTCTCTTGAGAGCCAGGTCTGCCTACAGTGACCTTTCTCAATAGCAAGGCAATGCTCACTGAGTCTGTACATAGTCAAAGCTTTCCTTAATTTTGGGTCTCTCTCTCTCTCATGGTGCAATGTAGACCTGAACACAAGTTTATAAAAGCTACCACAATAGATGAATTGGAGAGATAGGATCTGTGTGCCATTTTAGTTTTTCTCAGTAAGTGTTCCAAAACCTCCAATGTTCTGTTTTCATGAATGTTTTTATGCATGGTTTAATATAGTTTGAAGTCTGATGATGTATTCAGTATTTAAATAATGTATTGGCATTTATTTCAGGTCTAGCATGCATTGGGCGAAGCCCAGAGTGGTGAGAGGAGCAAAGCATCATCGTGGGCGGCCTTATTTCACCCAGCATTTCACACTCTCATATCAGGAGTGGTGTGTGTGTGCATGTGTGTTATGTGTGTACACAACAGTTAGTTTGGTAATCCAGTGTCAAAACCACGACCCCACTGTCCGATAACTTGTTCATTTCCCTTTTTCAAGCTGAGAAAAAAAGTCCACTAAACTGTTCACTAAACTGTTTACCTGGCAAGAATGTGATGGACTTGTCTCAATGTGATACAACCCTGTTGATTCATAGTCTCCGTCTCAAATGGCACCCTACTTCCCATGAAGGTCACTACTCCCATAAGGTTCCGGTTAAGAGTAGGGCACTATATAGGGCATGTGGTGCCGTTCGGGACACAGGCAACGTCTCTGAAGTGGAATTTAAAATGTCAGTAGTTTGAACGTCAAGAAGTAACATGACGATATCTCATCTCCATTAAGGCCTCACCTTGTTTCCGTGTCCAGTAATATCAGACAGAGCTGTGTGTGTCGGTGTCTGCGTACATGCATGCGTGTGCAACTATCCATGTTATGAAGTGTCAGACAACCATTCTGACACTGAACAATCTCCCTGATCTGTCTCCATGGCGATGATGTGGATCATTGATTGGCTATAGTGTATTTTCTTGGTAACAGGCTGTACCATGTACGGGGATTATATTCTAATCAATCAACAGCTCTTAAGAAATGTGGTCTGATAACATTAGGAAAACACACTGCATCTAACTGATAGCCTTTGAAATGTGTCAACCAGAGAGAAAATAATATGTATACCTCTAAAGAAGACCTTCTGACGCTGAATGTTTTTGGCACGGCACAGTTACTGTGGTATTCTATCCAAGAGTTTAACTCTGAATGACTTTTACACTGTGTTGTCTCTCTAAGGGGAATTATGCATATCACCTGTTGCTTCATAATATGTTTGTTAGTATATTCCAATTTCTATTTTGATGGATGGATGGATAAATGAAGGAATGGATGGATGGGTAGCACGTACTGTACAATTGGAAGTTTACATACACCTTAGCCAAATACATTTAAACTCAGTTTTTCACAATTCCTGACATTTAATCCAAGTAAAAATTCCCTGTTTTAGGTCAGTTAGGATCACCACTTTATTATAAGAATGTGAAGTCTCAACATAATAGTACAGAGAATGATTTATTTCAGCTTTTATTTTTTTCATCACATTCCCAGTGAGTCAGAAGTTTACATACACTCAATTAGTATTTGGTAGCATTACATTTAAATTGTTTAACTTTGGTCAAACGTTTCAGGTAGCCTTCCACAAGCTTCCCACAATAAGTTGAGTAAATTTTTGCCCATTTCTCCTGACAAAGCTGGTGTAACTGAGTCAGGTTTGTAGGCCTCCTTGCTCCCACACGCTTTTTCAGTTCTGCCCACAAATGTTCTATAGGATTGAGGTCAGGGCTTTGTGATGGCCACTCCAATACCTTGACTTTGTTGTCCTTAAGCCATTTTTTCAATATAGTCACATAATTTTCCTACCTCATGATGCCATCGATTTTGTGAAGCACACCAGTCCCTCCTGCAGCAAAGCACCCCCACAACATGATGCTGCCACTCCCGTGCTTCACGGTTGGGATGATGTTCTTCAGCTTGCAAGCCTCCCCCTTTTTTCTCCAAACATAACGATGGTCATTATGGCCAAACAGTTCTATTTTTGTTTCATCAGACCAGAGAACATTTCTCAGAAAAGTAAGGTCTTTGTCCCCATTTGCAGTCGCAAACCGTAGTCTGTCTTTTTTATGGTGGTTTTGGAACAGTGGCTTCTTCCTTGCTGAGCGGCCTTTCAGGTTATGTCAATATAGGACTCGTTTTACTGTGGATATAGATACTTTTGTACCTGTTTCCTCCAGTATCTTCACAAGGTCCTTTGCTGTTGTTCTGGGATTGATTTGCACTTTTCGCACCAAAGTACATTCATTTTGTCACGTTCCTGACCTGTTGTCTGTTGTGTGGTATGTGTTTAATTGGTCAGGGCGTGAGTTTTGGGTGGGTAGTCTATGTTATGTGTTTTCTATGTTGGGTTAATGGGTTGCCTGGTATGGCTCTCAATTAGAGGCAGGTGTTTGGCGTTTCCTCTAATTGAGAGTCATATTAAGGTAGGTTGTTTCACATTGTTTGTTGTGGGTGGTTGTCTCCTGTGTCAGTGTTTGTCGCGCCACACGGGACTGTCTCGGTTTATGTAGTCTGTTCCTGTTCGTGAGTTCTTTGTGTTTTATGTAAGTTCCATGTCCAGGTCTGTCTACTCCGTTTTGTTATTTTGTTAATTATTCAAGTGTATTTCGTTTCGTGTTTTTTCATCTTGTTTAATAAATATAATATCAAGTTACAACGCTGCGTCTTGGTCGAATCACCACTCCTCCTTTTCGTATGAAGAGGAGGAGGAATTCCGTTACACATTTTCCCATGATTTTTTCTCCTTCCTGAGCGGTATGACGGCTGTGTGGTCCCATGGTGTTTATACTTGCGTACTATTGTTTGTACAGATGAACGTGGTACCTTCAGGCATTTGGAAATTGCTCCCAAGGATGAACCAGACTTGTGGAGGTCTATATTTTTTTTCCTGAGGTCTTGACTGATTTCTTTTGATTTCTCCCATGATGTCAAGCAAAGAGGCACTGAGTTTGAAGGTAGGCCTTGAAATACATCCACAGGTACACCTCCAATTGACTCAAATCATGTCAAATAGCCTATCAGAAGCTTCTAAAGCCATGACATACTTTTCCAAGCTGTTTAAAGGCACAGTCAACTTAGCGTATGTAAACTTCTGACCCACTGGAATTGTGATACAGTGAATTCTAAGTGAAATAATCTGTCTGGAAACAATTGTTGGAAAAATTACGAGAGAGAAATGGAGGACAGACAGAGGGAGAGGGATGGAGGACATTGAGAGGGAGAGGGATATAGAGGTGTGTGTGTGGAGAGACAGAGAGAGAGAGAGAGAGATGAACAATTTGAACAATTACTCAAACAGTACCAACCCCCTCTCCAGTTATTTGACACACACACACACACACACACACACAAACACACACACATATATACACACAGACACTCCCTGGGTGGGCTCGCTACCCCTCTACTCACCTACAGGGGAGGTCTGTAGCATCAGACGTAATGCTAGGCTAGCATCCCAAATGGCAACCTAGTCCCTTCTATATATATATAGTGCACTACTTTTGACCAGATCCCCATGGGCCCTAGTAAAAAATAATGCACTCTATAGGGAATAGGTTGCCATTTGGGATGCTAGCCTACCTTTAAGCTCTCTCAGCTATAAATCCATCACAGTGGTTATAGGTCTAAGCTGATGTGCAGTGAGGGGCATGTTGCTGTCACTCTAAAGCCATGAGGAAAACTAAGCTGAACCATGAGCACAAAACATATTGTGAGTCAAAAACGGCTAAGAGGGGAAACTGAAATGTTAAGGTTAGGCAGTTTCAAGATGCAACAGTCTGAGTTTGAGTCAAAAACAGCTAAGAGGGGAAACTGAAATGTTAAGGTTAGGCAGTTTCAAGATGCAACAGTCTGAGTTTGAGTCAAAAACAGCTAAGAGGGGAAACTGAAATGTTAAGGTTAGGCAGTTTCAAGATGCAACAGTCTGAGTTTGAGTCAAAAACAGCTAAGAGGGGAAACTGAAATGTTAAGGTTAGGCAGTTTCAAGATGCAACAGTCTGAGCTTGAGTCAAAAACGGCTGGTGTTGCCTTTTTCTTTGTGGTTTTCATTTTTTTTTATTGAATCAAATAAACTTTACAGTAAAATCAGAATCACCTCTCCCACCAAGTGTCCCAAACAAACCCCTGCCGTGCACCACCCTGTGAAATGTAGTGTCAGGTGAGGAGGTTTCAAGATACTAACTACAGTGGTGAGGCACATGAAGTAGAAAAGTTTAGTTAAACAACACAGTGGCAAGGGGGACCAATAGCCCAATAGGATAAGGTTTAGGATAAGGCATAGATATATATATATATAGGTCATACATTAAAGACAGATGACCATATAGGATTGAAAGAAAGAGGACACTAAACTACATAGAGGTATAACCCAGGTCTCTGTGTTGTAGTGAAAACCAATAGACTCCATTGTGCCTCTACATCTATTAAATAGGCAGGGCTGTACTCAACAATATCACCTACAATGGCTGCATTCAACAGGTAGCAGTAGGAAGCTAAGCTAACACTCCTTTGAAACCAAACCCGAATGGCTAAGGAGAGGAGCTTCAAGGCTGGAATAGAAAAGATCGAAGGTAGAAAGGAGCTGGAATTTGAACTGTTCCAGGATATCGTTGGTCTCTGCTCAGTAGCGTGGAAACACGGATTAGGAATAGTTGACAGGTAGTAATTAAAAGGACAACGATAACATTCCGAGATTCTCATTCCGTATTTAACCAGTTGTGTCCTGGGTTCTTGAATCCTCATTTAACTATGGATTCTAACAATGGGTTCTAGCTCTATAGAAGCTCATTGTTCATCAGCCGACATATTGTGTGTTTTGATGATGATGGAATTCTGATGCCAGACTCTAAAGTCTGTATTCTACTCCTCTAGTTCGACCACCTCCTACTAGTGCTCAGCCATTAACTGACGTGTCGGTTATTTTTTTATTTTTTTTTAAACAACTAATCGACCGTCGTCGGTTCAGTTATTAGAATTCCATTTATTATTATTATTATATTTTTTTATGTGAGCTCACTGCGCACATTCCACACTTTCCTTAGAGATAAATCAGATCCAGCCTGAACTATGAGATGTAGTACGGAGTTGTAGTTTCCAACAGGCTAGTATTCTACATAGTTTAACACATAAAACGTGGTAATTAACTACAATGACCATAATCCATTGCACATCTACTTGTCCGGTCTGTATTTCTTTTACGCCTGCTACGGAAGATGCAGAAGAATGCGCAATCGTGAGGTGATATAGAGAGCAGCTGTTGATCTCTACCTAAAAATACATGATCCATAGGGTCTCCCAGGCCGGTAGTGTCACAAGCGTACCACCCTCCACCCTCCTGACCTATAAACTTACCCTTCTGCAAACAGGGGCCCCTTGGGGCCTCTTAAGGAGCTCACATGGAGCCCTTGGTGCCTGGGGACGGACCGGTTTAAAATTGAACAAAGTGTTTGTTTGTCTCTCTCTCGCCCTATAAGAAGTGCAGGTTACATAGCAGCACTCGGTTTGTGACATCATCTCTTCTATAGTGCCTCTCTATCAGAATAAGCCCTCCACTGAGTTGTTAGGCTGAGAGATAGGGGGACATTGTAGTGTAATGTCTTCCTGTAGCTGAGGAAAGGACCCAATTCAATTATCATTCTAAAGGGCCTACTGGGAGGGGGGGTGCATTTTACAAGCCAGCACGTGTGTGTGCCGTGGCCTGTTGTTCCCCTTAGAGATGTCCGAAGCATAGCTCCCCACGGGGTTAAAGGGTCGTCTATAGTGTTCCACTCCTGTAAAAAACTCTCTCACTGATGGCTTTGTCTCTGATGCGGAGTGTACAACCCCCCCATTCAGGTCGGCTTTTCCTGTTGGTTCTGTTTGGGGGGGGTCCTTCCTCGTTTTTCTTGACAGAAAGAGATGCCATCAAAAGGAACATCAGATTCGACATACCAATTAGGATCTGGATAAAAATACTTGAATCAGTTATAGAACCCATTGCCCTTTATGGTTGTGAGGTCTGGGGTCTGCTCACCAACTAAGAATTCACAAAATGGGACAAACACAAAATTGAGAATTCTGTCAAATATATCCTCAGTGTACAACGTAAAACACAAAATAATGCAGGCAGAGCAGAATTAGGCCGATACCCGCTAATGATCAAAATCCAGAAAAGAGCCGTTAAATTCTACAACCACCTAAAAGGAAGTGATTCCCAAACCTTTCATAACAAAGCCATCACCTACAGAGAGATGAACCTGGAGAAGAGTCCCCTAAACCCGCTGGTCCTGGGGCTCTGTTCACAAACACAAACAGAGCCCCAGGACAGCAACACAATTAGACCAAACCAAATCATGAGAAAACAAAAAGATAATTACTTGACACATTGGAAAGATTTTACATAAAAACTAAGCAAACTGGAATGCTATTTGGCCCTAAACAGAGAGTACACAGTGGCAGAATACCTGACCACTGTGACTGACACAAACTTAAGGAAGTCTTTGACTATGTGCAGATTCAGTGAGCATAGCCTTACTATTGAGACAGGCCGCCGTAGGCAGACATGGCTCTCAAGAGAAGACAGGCTATGTGCACACTGCTCACAAAAAGAGGTGGAAACTGAGCTGCACTTCCTAACCTCCTGCCAAATGTATGACCATATTAGAGACACATATTTCCCTCAGATTACACAGATCCACAAAGAATTCTAAAACAAATCCAATTTTGATAAACTCCCCTATCGATTGGGTGAAATTCCACAGTGTGCCATCACAGCAGGAAGAATTGTGATCTGTTGCCACAAGAAAAGGGCAACCAGTGAAGAAGAAACACCATTGTAAATACAACCTATATTTATATTTATTTATTTTCCCTTTTGTACTTTAACTATTTGCACATCGTTATAACACTGTATATAGACATAATATGACTTTTGAAATGTCTTTATTCTTTTGGAACTTTTGTGGGTGTAATATTTACTGTACATTTTTTTATTGTTTATTTCACTTTTGTTTAATATCTATTTTACTTGCTTTGGCAATGTAAACATATGTTTCCCATGCCAATAAATTGAAATTGAATTGAGAGAGCCGTAAATTAAAGGGGACCTCTCTATCACTTCACCTCTCTTTCTCCTCCTCCTCTCCTATTCTTTCTCTTTTTCTCTTATCAGTGATAGAACATTGTATCTGATTGCAATGGAATTCTGCTTATGCATCTTGTCTAAGAACAGCCCTTAGCCGTGGTATATTGGCCATATAACACTCCCCTTGGGCCCTATTAATTAACTGTCTCTCAGAGATTCATTGATGGTGTGTCATTTTGTGGGGTAAAGAGTGAAAATGGTTTCCGTGTCAAGTCTATATGCTGAACCCAAGTCACTGCTCTTCCTCCTCTTCTCTCCCTCCTCCTTCTAGGGAATGTTCAGGGCTGGTTTCCCCCTCCTCTCTCCCTCCTCCAGATCTGTCTGTCAGTGTGCCAAGGGGCTTGGAATGCCAGAGAGGGGGATTCATCCCTTGTTCCATCCATCCCCCCATCTTGTTGAACAAGAGATAAAGAGTTTTAATCTTCTGGAAATTGGAACATATTTTCTTTTATCTCTCTCTCTCCTTTCTTTCTCCCCCCCCTCCATTCCTCTCTTCTCTTCCTCTTTCCTCTCCCCCTCCTCTCCTCCCGATCCTCCTTCTCTCCTCTCCTCCCCAGATCTAATAGGACTTATCTCCCCACCGGATCAGATACCTGGGAGCCATGCATATGTACCTGTCACACATCTTTCATCCCTCCATCTCCCTCTCATCCCTCCACCCCTCTCTCCTCTATCTGGTCTGTTTTAGGAAAAGGGGTACAGTGTGTGTTAAACATGAAACCCACAGACAATCTCACTGCTGATAGACAGCTGATAGGTACTTCCACAGCGTTACCTGGTGCATGCTGTCCCGGTAGGAACAAACCTGACATTTATACTTGTAGAATCGCAATGCTCGTCACTGGCCAACAACTTGACTTTATGCCAATCAGAGAGCACGAACCACCACGTTGGGGAGCCACCAAAAAAAAAACTTTTTCTCTGTACTTCCACGGATGAGCCAGTCACACTTCATATGCAATGTAGGCTATGTGATGGTAACTAGCTAAATGCACAGACGCTATGCACACAACACTAAATAATTCCTCCAAGATAGCTAACCACTAGCTAGTATTGACATTATAATTAAATCACAGTGGATTAGTTAGTTTCCATGAAACAGCAGCTTGTGTTAGCTGCGGAGTTAGTGCAGTGTCCTTAGCTAGCTAGCTATGTCGTGCTAGCTAACAAATATGCTAATATTAGCTAGCTAGCTATACTGTCTGTGGGCTGGCACTGGCAGTATGGAGTATTTTAAGGATGAGTGCCTGATTTACTTCCAAGGTCTTTGTTGTATGAACACAGGCAAACGTTTGACAAACCTACCGGTGTGCCTGAGCTTTTAGAGAGTGTGTGTGTGTGTGTGTGTGTGTGTGTGTGTGTGTGTGTGTGTGTGTGTGTGTGTGTGTGTGTGTGTGTGTGTGTGTGTGTGTGTGTGTGTGTGTGTGTGTGTGTGTGTGTGTGTGTGTGTGTGTGTGTGTGTGTGTGTGTGTGTGTGTGTGTGTGTGTGTGTCAGAGAAGGTATACAGGCAATTAAGCAAATTTCAACAGCTGTTCTCAGAACTAAGAGTTAGAGGGTAAGTACAGAGGAATTCAAAGAGGTTGGGAGAGAGAGGAGAGATGAGAGAGAGAGAACATGAAAATAGGTAATTAGACACGTGTTTAAGGAGAGGGAGAGTAGAGGGAGAGAGAAACTGATGATGAAAGGAGGAATGGAAGGAGAGAGAGTGAGATGAGATAAACGGGAAGGAGAGAGATGAGATATAGAGGAAGGAGAGAGAGGAGAGATGAGAGAGAGAACATGTAAATAGGTAATTAGACAAGTTTTTAAGGAGAGGGAGAGTAGAGGGAGAGAGAAACTGATGATGAAAGGAGGAATGGAAGGAGAGAGAGTGAGATGAGATAAACAGGAAGGAGAGATAGAGAGATGAGATAAAGGGTAAGGAGAGAGAGAGATGATATAAAGGGGAAAGAGAGAGAGAGAGAGAGAGATGAGATAAAGGGGAAAGAGAGAGAGATGAGATAAAGGGGAAGGAGAGAGAGATGAGATGAAGGGGAAGGAGAGAGAGAGAGATGAGATAAAGGGGAAGGAGAGAGAGAGGGAGAAAGAGTGAGGGAGAGAAGGAGAGAGAGAGTCATGAAGATTCAGTGAGTGAGAGACAAAGCTGCCAGTGGTTCCTAAGGGCTCAGATACACCAGTAGAGTACTCAGTACGTCTGAAACGTAATTTGCGAACTGAGTGCGCACCGATTTTACATGTAGAATCTTGTGAAAAATGCCGGAGGGCAGGCAGATGTCTACGGCGGGTGGTATCTATAACACAGCGACAGATTCACATTCGGTGCGATGTGTGGGGCACTTAAAGGTTCCTGACCCTGTCCCCTTGCCTATAGGGACAAATACCATACACACACATACTGTACACACTCGCACACAAATTCCGTGGTTCAGCAGATTCGCCCCAGTCCATACACAGAGAGGGGCCTCACACACACAGCTGCATCATCAGTCACATGAGTGTATATACAAAACATTAAAGAACACACAGTCGGTGTATCAGCAGTCAGTGTAACTATTGAATGACAAGACAACCTTTTGAGAATCTCCAGGTGTTCTCTTCCTCCCCGCTCACCTGTTCACTTGTGTGTTTGTGTGTTGGCGAGGTGAGTGTGTGTTGGCTAGGTGAGTGTGTGTTGGCGAGGTGAGTGTGTGTTGGCTAGGTGTTTGTGTGTTGGCTAGGTGAGTGTGTGTTGGCGAGGTGAGTGTGTGTTGGCTAGGTGAATGTGTGTTGGCTAGGTGAGTGTGTGTTGGCGAGGTGAGTGTGTGTTGGCTAGGTGTTTGTGTGTTGGCTAGGTGAGTGTGTGTTGGCGAGGTGAGTGTGTGTTGGCTAGGTGTTTGTGTGCTGGCTAGGTGAGTGTGTGCTGGCTAGGTGAGTGTGTGTTGGCGAGGTGAGTGTGTGTTGGCGAGGTGAGTGTGTGTTGGCTAGGTGAGTGTGTGTTGGCTAGGTGAGTGTGTGTTGGCTAGGTGAGTGTGTGTTGGCTAGGTGAGTGTGTGTTGGCGAGGTGAGTGTGTGTTGGCGAGGTGAGTGTGTGTTGGCTAGGTGTTTGTGTGTTGGCTAGGTGAGTGTGTGTTGGCGAGGTGAGTGTGTGTTGGCTAGGTGTTTGTGTGTTGGCGAGGTGAGTGTGTGCTGGCTAGGTGAGTGTGTGCTGGCTAGGTGAGTGTGTGTTGGCTAGGTGAGTGTGTGTTGGCTAGGTGAGTGTGTGCAGGCCGTCATTGTAAATAAGAATTTGTTCTTAACCGACTTGCCTAGTTAAATAAAGGTTAAATAAACAAATTCAAAAAAGGTGTTTGAGTGTTGGCTAGATGTGTGTGTAGAAGTATGCCGAGTAGGGGCCAAGAGCTGTCCTTCATACACACCTTGGCCCTCAACTCAACTCACCTCCATCTAATCTGTCTCAACTGTACACACTCCCATGAGAGATAGAGATGGAGATAGAGAAAGCCAGCTGTGGGGGCTGCTGAGGGGAGGACGGCTCATAATAATGTCAGGAGCGGAGCCAATGGACTGGCATCAAACACCTGAAAACCATGTGTTTGATGTATTTGGTACCATTCCACCTATTCCGCTCCAGTCATTACCACGAGCCCGTCCTCCCCAATTAAGGTGCTACCAACCTCCTGTGAGTGCAAGATAACATCCAGAAGTGATGGACAGAGAGAGAGGGAGAGAGAGGGAGAGAGGCAGAGAGGGGTGACAGAACCCTGAACACATACCAGGGGAAATAATGATGTGCTCATTCTCTTTGTATGTTTACCTGACATTTTCTGAACTCAGGTGAAAGAGCTGTGTGTGTGTGTGTGTGTGTGTGTGTGTGTGTGTGTGTGTGTGTGTGTGTGTGTGTGTGTGTGTGTGTGTATCCAGTAGGGCACTGCACCAACATGTCTACATGGGGTCTACACCTGGCATATCCCAACATTTTCCTTTCTGCTCCATTAGTACTAAATGCATGGAGAGAAAAGAGACCGGATAAATGCCTCATTGAAACAGTCTGAAACTGGATCAGTGTTATTGTCATTGGAATAGAACTGTGGAACGGAACTGTGGCAGTATGGAATGGAACTTTGGAACTATGGAATGGAACTGTGGCAGTATGGAATGGAACTGTGGCAGTATGGAATGGAACTGTGGAACTATGGAATGGAACTGTGGCAGTATGGAATGGAACTGTGGAAGTATGGAATGGACCTGTGGAAGTATGGAATGGAACTGTGGCAGTATGGAATGGAACTGTGGCAGTATGGAATGGAACTGTGGAAGTATGGAATGGAACTGTGGAAGTATGGAATGGAACTGTGGCAGTATGGAATGGAACTGTGGAAGTATGGAATGGAACTGTGGAAGTATGGAATGGAACTGTGGCAGTATGGAATGGAACTGTGGCAGTATGGAATGGAACTGTGGCAGTATGGAATGGAACTGTGGCAGTATGGAATGGAACTGTGGAACTATGGAATGGAACTGTGGCAGTATGGAATGGAACTGTGGCAGTATGGAATGGAACTGTGGAAGTATGGAATGGACCTGTGGAAGTATGGAATGGAACTGTGGCAGTATGGAATGGAACTGTGGCAGTATGGAATGGAACTGTGGAAGTATGGAATGGAACTGTGGAAGTATGGAATGGAACTGTGGCAGTATGGAATGGAACTGTGGAAGTATGGAATGGAACTGTGGCAGTATGGAATGGAACTGTGGCAGTATGGAATGGAACTGTGGAAGTATGGAATGGAACTGTGGAAGTATGGAATGGAACTGTGGAAGTATGGAATGGAACTGTGGCAGTATGGAATGGAACTGTGGAAGTATGGAATGGAACTGTGGCAGTATGGAATGGAACTGTGGCAGTATGGAATGGAACTGTGGCAGTATGGAATGGAACTGTGGCAGTATGGAATGGAACTGTGGCAGTATGGAATGGAACTGTGGCAGTATGGAATGGAACTGTGGAACTATGGAATGGAACTGTGGCAGTATGGAATGGAACTGTGGCAGTATGGAATGGAACTGTGGCAGTATGGAATGGAACTGTGGAACTATGGAATGGAACTGTGGCAGTATGGAATGGAACTGTGGAAGTATGGAATGGACCTGTGGAAGTATGGAATGGACCTGTGGAAGTATGGAATGGAACTGTGGCAGTATGGAATGGAACTGTGGAAGTATGGAATGGAACTGTGGAAGTATGGAATGGAACTGTGGAAGTATGGAATGGAACTGTGGCAGTATGGAATGGAACTGTGGAAGTATGGAATGGAACTGTGGCAGTATGGAATGGAACTGTGGCAGTATGGAATGGAACTGTGGAAGTATGGAATGGAACTGTGGAAGTATGGAATGGAACTGTGGCAGTATGGAATGGAACTGTGGAAGTATGGAATGGAACTGTGGCAGTATGGAATGGAACTGTGGAAGTATGGAATGGAACTGTGGCAGTATGGAATGGAACTGAGGCAGTATGGAATGGAACTGTGGAACTATGGAATGGAACTGTGGAAGTATGGAATGGAACTGTGGCAGTATGGAATGGAACTGTGGAACTATGGAATGGAACTGTGGAAGTATGGAATGGAACTGTGGCAGTATGGAATGGAACTGTGGCAATATGGAATGGAACTGTGGAAGTATGGAATGGAACTGTGGAAGTATGGAATGGAACTGTGGCAGTATGGAATGGAACTGTGGAAGTATGGAATGGAACTGTGGAACTATGGAATGGAACTGTGGCTGTATGGAATGGAACTGTGGAAGTATGGAATGGAACTGTGGAAGTATGGAATGGAACTGTGGCAGTATGGAATGGAACTGTGGAAGTATGGAATGGAACTGTGGAAGTATGGAATGGAACTGTGGCAATATGGAATGGAACTGTGGAAGTATGGAATGGAACTGTGGAAGTATGGAATGGAACTGTCGCAGTATGGAATGGAACTGTGGCAGTATGGAATGGAGCTGTGGAAGTATGGAATGGAACTGTGGCAGTATGGAATGGAACTGTGGCAGTATGGAATGGAACTGTGGAAGTATGGAATGGAACTGTGGAAGTATGGAATGGAACTGTGGCAGTATGGAATGGAACTGTGGAAGTATGGAATGGAACTGTGGCAGTATGGAATGGAACTGTGGAACTATGGAATGGAACTGTGGAACTATGGAATGGAACTGTGGAACTATGGAATGGAACTGTGGCAGTATGGAATGGAACTGTGGAAGTATGGAATGGAACTGTGGAACAGTGGGATGGAGCTGTGGCAGTATGGAATGGAACTGTGGAACTATGGAATGTAGATCAACATGTTGTGGTGATTAAATATTTTGATGCCTGTGTTTAGGGAGAGAGAGACACTTTCTTCCCTGAGGGGTCTCTTTCCCTTCCTGTATTTACTGACACCTGTATTTACTGACGTCTGTCTGTCTGTCTGTCTGTCTGTCTGTCTGTCTGTCTGTCTGTCTGTCTGTCTGTCTGTCTGTGTCTTCACTGCAAAAACAGCACAGTGACGGATTTTGGAGTGTAACACACACACAAACACTCCAAGAAAGCATAAAAGCCCCTTTAAAAAATGATCTAACATTTTCCCCTCATGGTACATAGTTTTTCCCAGATTTGGGAATACCGATGTTCCAAAGGAGCTGAATAATCCTGAACACCCACTGCCCCTTTGTTCTGTTCAGGCATTCACCCACCTGTTCTGACCCACTGTGGTCCTCTCCGATGTCATGAATAATGATGTTCAGAGAAGTGATGCGTTTAGTTCCTGGTGCCTCATTCCATGAATAATGATGTTCAGAGAAGTGATGTATTTAGTTCCTGGTGCCTCATCCCATGAATAATGATGTTCAGAGAAGTGATGTATTTAGTTCCTGGTGCCTCATCCCATGAATAATGATGTTCCGAGAAGTGATGCGTTTAGTTCCTGGTGCCTCATCCCATGAATCATGATGTTCAGATAAGTGATGCGTTTAGTTCCTGGTGCCTCATCCCATGAATCATGATGTTCTAGAAGCTTATCATCTTGGAGAGATAGATGTAGGATCTTAATTTGAGCTAGTTTGCTACAGCATGGAAATAATTTTGCAGCAACAGGAAATGTGAATTATTATGTGGATTATAATTAATGGACAGTTTTTGTAGGGGTTGATAAATGTTTTGTCAAGTCTGAAATATTAAAGTGGAAATAACAAAATATAGAAGCCTTTTTGAAACCTCAAATACACTCCAAGTTTGCATTTATTGCTGTGCAGGAAAATTCTCAGCAACAAATGAGTGATCAAATTAATATCCTACATCAGTAGAGAGGAATGCTGGTTCCTCTACCGATGAAGGGAATAATGAAGGAATGAGGATATGATGCTGAAAAGAGAGAAGAAACAGTGAGACAGAAAAACACCAGTAACACACACACACACACACACACACACACACACACACACACACACACACACACACACACACACACACACACACACACACACACACACACACACACACACACACACACACACACAC
Source organism: Salvelinus fontinalis (assembly GCF_029448725.1). Lineage (NCBI taxonomy): Eukaryota > Metazoa > Chordata > Actinopteri > Salmoniformes > Salmonidae > Salvelinus > Salvelinus fontinalis. The sequence goes on along the minus strand of NC_074700.1, from coordinate 24,685,269 downwards.
ACACACACACACACACACACTTACACTTTACCTGAGTGACACACACCTGGTTTGGAGGGCCATCCACTTCCTGAGTCCCATCATCCGTCTGTCTTAGTGACCTCCCACAATTCCCGGCTTTATGGGCGGCTTTGATTCATGACCTTTAACCCCGGTGTCAGAGTAGCACACCTGGTCAACTCTGTGAGAAAAGACAGAGAAATGAAGAGATAAAGAGGAGAGGAAAGAGGGGGATGAGTAGTCAGATAGGAGGTATGGAGGATTGGGCTGATCTAGGGTTAGTGGAAAGTTGTCGTACACACACACACACACACACACACACACACACACACACACACACACACACACACACACACACACACACACACACACACACACACACACACACACACACACACACATGTTGTCAGTGTGAAAGTTGTTAAATTCCCTCCCATGTTCAGAGCATTGCAGATAGTAATGTATCACCTAGAACTGCCCAGATCCTCCGCTCCACACCATAGAACCCTCAAACTCAACTCAGGACCTGGAAACCAGATCCACTGCATTTTTTCATTGTTCCCCTCTAAATCAGGGACTGATTTTAGACCGGGTGCAATTCATTATTAGGTCGAACAGAAAAACAGCAGGCTTCAAACCTCTTAGGGTAAGATAGAACAATCTGTCTGTTCTATGCAGTACATTTGTAGGACTATACATCCCTCAGTCTTTAATTTGTTATTTATTTAACATTTATTTAACTAGGCAAGTCAGTTAAGAACAAATTCTTATTTACAATGACGGCTTACCAAAAAATGAAAATAGATTAAAAAATATATATATATAAATATAGGACAAAACACACATCACGACAAGAGAGACCTAAGACAACAACACAGCAAGGCAGCAACACATGACAACACAGCATGGTAGCAACACAACATGACAACAACATGGTGACATCACGGCCTTCTGCCACTGTGATGTCATACTGTCTTACCGCTGCCGTTTCTAGACAGGTGGATGTGTGCTAACATTAGCATACTGTCTTACCGCTGCCGTTTCTAGACAGGTGGATGTGTGCTAACATTAGCATACTGTCTTACCGCTGCCGTTTCTAGACAGGTGGATGTGTGCTAACATTAGCATACTGTCTTACCGCTGCCGTTTCTAGACAGGTGGATGTGTGCTAACATTAGCATATTGTCTTACCGCTGCCGTTTCTAGACAGGTGGATGTGTGCTAACATTAGAATGTCCAGATTTTATGATTTTATTAAACATATATGACACAGCAAAAGGTTGACACGCACACACACTCATGCATGTACGCACACACATCGCATGCACGTATGCACCCGTGCAAACAGACACACACACACACACACACACACACACACACACACACACACACACACACACACACACACACACACACACACACACACACACACACACACACACACACACACACACACACACACACACACACACACACACACACACACGGAGCAACACACGGGGCCATTCCAGATCATGTTATGTTCCTACTACAGATCCACTAGGTATAGATAGAGGGAGGGTGTATATATCTCTGGTTTATTGCTACTTCTCCCATGTTTTTCTCAGACAGCCATGTCTGTCTGTCTGTCTGTCCGTCCGTCCGTCCGTCCGTCCGTCTCTGTGTGACTAACAGAGGACTAAAATAAGTTTTCTTAACATGCCAACTGATTGTGGAACCAGGACGGGCAACACTTTACATTAGTGTCTAGAACACACACTGATACACAGTGGCCAATATGATTCACAAACACTTTAAATTAGTGTCTAGAACACACACTGATACACAGTGGCCAAAGTTAATCACATATATGTGTTTCACCATTGCTCTCATGCCACATAGCTAGCCACTGGTTACATTCTCTGCATGTGTCTATGCATTGGATAATTTGTCTAGAGGTATCTGGACGTGCTAACTCCTCTACATACCATTTCTCAGTTTACCATAGAGACCCCTCTCTCTCTCAATATGTACTCCCTGTTTACAGCACAAAATAATGCATGCAGAGCAGAATCAGGCCGATACCCGCTAATTATCAAAATCCCGAAAAGAGCCGTTAAATTCTACAACCACCTCAAAGGAAGCGATTCCCAAACCTTCCATAATCCAACCAAATTATGAGAAAACAAAAATATAATTACTTGACTCATTGGAAAAAATTAAACAAACCCAATTTCGATTAACTCCCATATCTATTGGGTGAAATACCATAGTGGGCCATCACAGCAGCAAGATTTGTGACCTGTTGCCACCAGAAAAGGGCAACCAGTGCCCTACTCTATCACTGAGTCTGTGTATCGTCAGTGTTTTCCTCTGTTTTCTATCACACTGGTCAGATAGTCTGCCATGTGTACTGTCTGTTCAGAGCCAAATAGAATTGACGTTTTTGGTGGTGTCTTTCCAATAGGTGATCTATTTTTTATTTTGCTTTCTGATGATGGGCCAGATTTTCTGAGTGCTATCCTGAGCCTTTGTTGGGTTGGTAGAGGTTAGTGAACTGAGTCTCAGAATCAGCTGGCTGAAGGCACTCTTCTCTATGGTCACCTCTTTGCAGTTGAGGGCTTTTTAATGGTAGGAGAGGGTGTTTTCTAATGGTAGGAGAGGGTGTTTTCTAATGGTAGGAGAGGGTGTTTTTTAATGGTAGGAGAGGGTGTTTTTTAATGGTAGGAGAGGGTGTTTTTTAATGGTAGGAGAGGGTGTTTTTTTAATGGTAGGAGAGGGTGTTTTTTAATGGTAGGAGAGGGTGTTTTTTTAATGGTAGGAGAGGGTGTTTTTTAAATGGTAGGAGAGGGTGTTTTTTAATGGTAGGAGAGGGTGTTTTTTTAATGGTAGGAGAGGGTGTTTTTTAATGGTAGGAGAGGGTGTTTTTTAATGGTAGGAGAGGGTGTTTTTTTAATGGTAGGAGAGGGTGTTTTTTTAATGGTAGGAGAGGGTGTTTTTTTAATGGTAGGAGAGGGTGTTTTTTTAATGGTAGGAGAGGGTGTTTTTTAAAGGTAGGAGAGGGTGTTTTTTAATGGTAGGAGAGGGTGTTTTTTTAATGGTAGGAGAGGGTGTTTTTTTAATGGTAGGAGAGGGTGTTTTTTTAATGGTTATAATATTTGTTGGCATTTTTTGGGATATGAATCAGAAGGCTCCTGCTGCAGGGGTGAAGGTGCTGATGGGGGCACAAGTGGCTCAGGCATGGTCTTATGAAGCAAAAAGGGGGGATGGCCAGCGGTACTCTTGTCTTGGAAGGGGAGCTGGGCTGTGCTGGTGTTGATGGAGTGCTGTCCTGTGAGTTGGTGGTGGGGATTGTGGGCTGAGCTGGAGAGACCTGGCTGGTTGGAGTGGGCACCTCTGCTGTGTGGGAGCAGAGCTCAAGGTGGGTGGATAACTGTGTCTTTAGTAGTTCTCCCTCTCTGTCCAGCCGCTTCTGTCTCAGTACAGCCACCTCAGTCTTAGAGCTCTCCCGGGCTCTCTGAAGCTTTCCCACCTCTGTTGTAAGGTCAGCCAATTGTGGCTCTCTCTCTCCTGCTGCATGTCCCTCAGCGGTGCTGTGAGGCCCTTGTCGTCTCCCTCTCTCTGTTAGCTGAGGGCCCTTTAAGGTGTGGGCATCTGGCTGCTGTTTGCTCACCTTTTCCCTGAGCAGCACCAGTTCTCTCTCCATCAGGGGGAACTTCTCTGGCAGGTGTTTGATGGTGGTGTCTCTGTCCCTCATGGCTGCCACGGTGTTGAGGAGGGCTTGAGCCTGCTCTGCGCTGAGGAGGTCGCTCTCCTCCAGGGGCATCCTCGATTGTTTGGGTTGAGAGGTGCTGAGAGTTGGGATGGTGCTGGTTGAGTCTCTCTGGGGGAGGATGTGTCACTAGTGGTGTCCTCGCTCTGCTCATTCCTTAATGGTCTGAAAGTCTGTTTCAGACGACCTGGCACCATGACAGTCCCAGTCTTGTAGAGGTTGATTGTTATCATGGTGCTATCAGGGTCGTTTGTCTCGCTTATGTTCAGCTTCCATTGCAGTTCCCTCTGTCTTAATGGATGGGTAGTGAGAGCAGACTGCTGAGCGCCATGCATTTGGCTGGTCAGTGAGAAAGATGAGATTCCTCACATCTCCGTGTTTGTAGAGGTGTGCGAAAAGGGTTTCTAGCCTCTTCTTTAGTAGGTTGTGTTGAAAAATGTTCCTATTTGTATTTATTTTTTTACCTCTGGGGGGTAGAGAATGGAATCAGTACTGAAGGGGAGGGGGGACATGGTGCCTGTGGGTTCTGCTGCGCCAGCTGCATGCACTTTTCTGCTGCTGGTGCTGCACCGTTGGCATGGTAACCATTTTTGGTTGGGAGGGAAACTGCTGCTGCTGGTGCTAGCTAGGTCTAGCTTACCTCAAAGCCAGTAGAAAAAGTAAAAAATAAAACAGAAAATATGTGTGGAGTCTGTGCTTCGTTTTGGTTTACTCACTCAGTTTGGTCGTTTGCTGTAGTTGTATTAACTCTTCTTGCTAGATTTGTTCGAACTTGATTTTCTAGCTAGCTAGCTAGCTTGCTGGCTAGGCTGTTGTCGGTTAATGTTTGTCTCTTTCTCAATTCAATTCAATTCAAAGGGGCTTTATTGGCATGGGAAACGTATTTACATTGCTAAAGCAAGTGAAATGAACAAACGTGAGAAGACACAAAACAATATCCCCCCAAAAATATTAGAAATTAACAGTAAACAATGCACTCAAAAAGGTTTCTAAAAGATAAAGACATTTTAAGTGTTATATTATCAGCTATGTACAGTGTTTTAGCAATGTGCAAATAGTTGTAGTACGAATAGTAGGGGAAGATACAGTTGAAATCGGAAGTTTACATACACCTTAGCCAAATACATTTAAACTCAGTTTTTCACAATTCCTGACATTTAATCCTAGTAAATATTCCTTGTCTTAGGTCAGTTAGGATCACCACTTTATTTTAAGAATGTGAAATGTCAGAATAATAGTAAAGAGAATGATTTATTTCAGCTTTTATTTCTTTCATCACAATCCCAGTGGGTCAGAAGTTTACATACACTCAATTAGTGTTTGGTAGCATTGCCTTTAAATTGCTTAAATTGAGTCAAATATTTTGGGTAGCCTTCCACAAGCTTCCCACAATAAGTTGGGTGAATTTTGGCCCATTCCTCCTGACAGAGCTGGTATAACTGAGTCAGGTTTGTAGGTCTCCTTGTTCGCACACGCTTTTTCAGTTCTGCCCACAAATTTTCTATAGGATTGAGGTCAGGGCTTTGTGATGGCCACTCCAATACCTTGACTTTGTTGTCCTTAAGCCATTTTGCCATAACTTTGGAATTATGCTTGGGATCATTGTCCGTTTGGAAGACCCATTTGCGACCAAGCTTTAACTTCCTGACTGATGTCTTGAGATGTTGCTTCAATATATCCACATCATTTTCCTGTCTCATGATACCATCTATTTTGTGTAGTGCACCAGTCCCTCCTGCAGCAAAGCACCACCACAACATGATGCTGCCACCACTGTGCTTCACGGTTGGGAGGATGTTTTCCGGCTTGCAAGCCTCACCCTTTTTCCTCCAAACATAACGATGGTCATTATGGCCAAACAGTTCTATTTTTGTTTCATCAGACCAGAGAACATTTCTCCAAAAAGTACGATCTTTGTCCCCATGTGCAGTTGCAAACCGTAGTCTGGCTTTTTAATGGCGGTTTTGGAGCAGTGGCTTCTTCCTTGCTGAGCAGCCGTTCAGGTTATGTCGATATAGGACTCGTTTTACTGTGGATATAGATGCTTTTGTACCTGTTTCCTCCAGCATCTTCACAAGGTCCTTTGCTGTTGTTCTGGGATTGATTTGCACTTTTCGCACCAAAGTACGTTCATCGCTAGGAGACAAAATGCATTTCCTTCCTGAGCGGTATGACGCCTGCGTGGTCCCATGGTGTTTATACTTGCGTACTATTGTTTGTACAGATGAACGTGGTACCTTCAGGCTTTTGGAAAATGCTCCCAGGGATGAATCAGACTTGTGGAGGTCTACCATTTTTTTTCTGAAGTCTTGGCTGATTTCTTTTGATTTTCCCATGATGTCAAGCAAAGAGGCACTGAGTTTGAAGGTAGGCCTTGAAATACATCCACAGGTACACCTCCAATTGACTCAAATGATTTCAATTAGCCTATCAGAAGCTTCTAAATCCATGACATCCTTTTCTGGAATTTTCCAAGCTGTTTAAAGGCACAGTCAACTTAGTGTATGTAAACTTCTGACCCACTGGAATTGTCATACAGTGAATTATAAGTGAAATAATCTGTCTGTTAACAATTGTTGGAAAAATGACTTGTGTCATGCACAAAGTAGATGTCCTAACCGACTTGACAAAACTATAGTTTGTTAACAAGGAATTTGTGGAGTGGTTGAAAAACGAGTTTTAATGACTCCAACCTAAGTGTATGTAAACTTCCGACTTCATCTGTAAATAAACAGATAAATATATGTTGTATTTACAATGTTGTTTGTCCTCCACTGGTTGCCCCTTTCTCATGGCAACGGGACACACATCTGGCTGGTATGATGGCACACTGCAGTATTTCTCCTAACAGATATGGGAGTTTATCAATGCCTGATTTGTTTTCAAATTATTTGTGGGTCTGTATGATTTGTGGGAAATATGTGTCACTATGTATGCGATACATTTGGCAGGATGTTAGGAAGTGTAACTCAGTTTCCACCTCCTCTGCCTATGGCCGCCTCTCTCTATAGCAAGGCTATGCTCACTGAGTCTGTACATAGTCAAGGATTTCCTCAATTCTGGGTCAGTCACATTGGTCAGGTATTCTGCCACTGTATACTCTCTGTTTAGGGCCACATAGCATTCTAGTTTGCTCTGTTTTTTGGTTGATTCTTTCCAGTGTGTCAAATAGTTATCTTTTTGCTTTCTCATGATTTGGTTGTGTCTAATTGTGTTGCTGGCCTGGGGCTCTGTGGGGTCTGTTTGTGTTTGTGAACAGAGTCCCACAACCAGCAGTCTGAGGGGACTCTTCTCCAGGTAAATCTCTCTGTAGTTGAGGGCTTTGTGATAAAATGTGTAGGCCTCGCTTCCTTTTAGGTGGTTGTAGAATTTAACAGCTCTTTTCTGGATTTTCATAACTACCAGGTATAGTCCTAATTCTAATCTGCATGCATTGTTTGGGAATTTTTGCAGATATCTGCGTGCAGTCCCAATTTGGTGTTTGTCCCATTTTGTGAATTCTTGGTTGATGAAGTGGACTCCAGACCTCACTACCATAGAGAGGTTCTATAACTGATAGAAATATATGTATCCAGATCCTAATTGGGATGTCTTATTTTTTGTTCCTTTTGATGGCATAGAAGGCCCATCTTGCCTTGTCGCTTGTGGTGTTCTTGCCTTGTCTCCAAGTTACCTGTGGTGTTGATGTTTAGGCCGAGTTATGTATTGTTTTTTTGTGTGCTCTAGGGCAACGGTGTTTAGACGGAATGTGTATTTGTTGTCCTGGCAACTATACCTTTTTTGGAACACCATTTATTTTTGTCTTACTGAGATCTCTCTCTCTCTCTATCCCACTCTATTCAGTGTTCAGGGTGTGTTTAACTGGGTGCCATCAAATTCTCTGTGCTCTAATGGTCTGTAGGCAACTCTGTTGTTCCCTATTCACTCTGGCTACGAGAGAAAGAGGGGAGAGAGAGGAGAATTTTCTGGCTGAACAAAAACGACACCAGGGAGATATTTTAACCTGAGTGTGAAAGGGATATTGTTTGGAGGGGAGAAAACAGAGGGATGGGTGGATGGAGGGGGGGAGCGAGGAAATTCTCACTAGTAGAGAAGTTAATAAATGAAAAACTGGTTTTCCATAGTCATCATTACCATTCTCTCCCATTGAGGGGAATACTCCTCTGTTGGACAGGGTCTGAACACACACACACACACACACACACACACACACACACACACACACACACACACACACACACACACACACACACACACACACACACACACACACACAGAGAGAAACACTCATCTGGTTTAGAGAGCTCAGCTCAGGGTACCTCAGAGCCTTGCATAAAACAGTCTGGATGAGGAAAGTATCCTACAATACAGTATATTCTCCATTACACAGCCTTTAATACAATACTGCATTCAATACAATACAGCTATTTAAAGATATGCTGAACATATATATTTCCCTTATATAGCTGTTGTAACCATATAACATGATCTAGTAATTGTGTTGCTATGGTTGTAACTCAGTTCATTCAAATAATGTTTTAGATGTACCTACTTGTAAACACATAAACAAACTGTGTTAAAATAATGTTTTAGATGTACCTACTTGTAAACACATAAACAAACTGTGTTAAAATAATGTTTTAGATGTACCTACTTGTAAACACATAAACAAACTGTGTTAAAATAATGTTTTAGATGTACCTACTTGTAAACACATAAACAAACTGTGTTAAAATAATGTTTTAGATGTACCTACTTGTAAACACATAAACAAACTGTGTTAAAATAATGTTTTAGATGTACCTACTTGTAAACACATAAACAAACTGTGTTAAAATAATGTTTTAGATGTACCTACTTGTAAACACATAAACAAACTGTGTTAAAAAAAAACGTTTTAACAACGTTTTTATCAGCCTTTTTTTGACTGTTATTGCAAGGGTTTAGGAGGACCTAAACTGTGCTCCTTGACATTAGCACTACTGCTGGAGGCAGTTTGTGACAGACAGGGAAAGTCTGACTTCCCATGCTGCAGGCTAGTGAGGCCCATGCTGCTGGCTAGTGAGGCCCATGCTGCAGGCTAGTGATGCCCATGCTGCAGGCTAGTGAGGCCCATGCTGCAGGCTAGTGAGGCCCATGCTGCAGGCTAGTGATGCCCATGCTGCAGGTTAGTGAGGCCCATGCTGCAGGCTAGTGATGCCCATGCTGCAGGCTAGTGATGCCCATGCTGCAGGCTAGTGATGCCCATGCTGCAGGCTAGTGATGCCCATGCTGCAGGCTAGTGATGCCCATGCTGCAGGCTAATGATGCCCATGCTGCAGGTTAGTGAGGCCCATGCTGCAGGCTAGTGATGCCCATGCTGCAGGCTAGTGAGGCCCATGCTGCAGGCTAGTGATGCCCATGCTGCAGGCTAGTGATGCCCATGCTGCAGGCTAGTGATGCCCATGCTGCAGGCTAATGATGCCCATGCTGCAGGCTAGTGAGGCCCATGCTGCAGGCTAGTGATGCCCATGCTGCAGGCTAGTGAGGCCCATGCTGCAGGCTAGTGAGGCCCATGCTGCAGGCTAGTGATGCCCATGCTGCAGGCTAGTGATGCCCATGCTGCAGGCTAGTGATGCCCATGCTGCAGGCTAGTGAGGCCCATGCTGCTGGCTAGTGAGGCCCATGCTGCAGGCTAATGATGCCCATGCTGCAGGCTAGTGATGCCCATGCTGCAGGCTAGTGAGGCCCATGCTGCAGGCTAGTGATGCCCATGCTGCAGGCTAGTGATGCCCATGCTGCAGGCTAGTGAGGCCCATGCTGCAGGCTAGTGAGGCCCATGCTGCAGGCTAGTGATGCCCATGCTGCAGGCTAGTGAGGCCCATGCTGCAGGCTAGTGAGGCCCATGCTGCAGGCTAGTGAGGCCCATGCTGCAGGCTAGTGAGGCCCATGCTGCAGGCTAGTGATGCCCATGCTGCAGGCTAGTGAGGCCCATGCTGCAGGCTAGTGATGCCCATGCTGCAGGCTAGTGATGCCCATGCTGCAGGCTAGTGAGGCTCATGCTGCAGGCTAGTGAAGCCCATGCTGCAGGCTAGTGAGGCCCATGCTGCAGGCTAGTGATGCCCATGCTGCAGGCTAGTGAGGCCCATGCTGCAGGCTAGTGAGGCCCATGCTGCAGGCTAGTGAGGCCCATGCTGCAGGCTAGTGATGCCCATGCTGCAGGCTAGTGAGGCCCATGCTGCAGGCTAGTGAGGCCCATGCTGCAGGCTAATGAGGCCCATGCTGCAGGCTAGTGAGGCCCATGCTGCAGGCTAATGAGGCCCATGCTGCAGGCTAGTGAGGCCCATGCTGCAGGCTAGTGAGGCCCATGCTGCAGGCTAATGAGGCCCATGCTGCAGGCTAGTGAGGCCCATGCTGCAGGCTAGTGAGGCCCATGCTGCAGGCTAATGAGGCCCATGCTGCAGGCTAGTGAGGCCCATGCTGCAGGCTAGTGAGGCCCATGCTGCAGGCTAATGAGGCCCATGCTGCAGGCTAGTGAGGCCCATGCTGCAGGCTAGTGATGCCCATGCTGCAGGCTAGTGAGGCCCATGCTGCAGGCTAGTGATGCCCATGCTGCTGGCTAGTGAAGCCCATGCTGCAGGCTAGTGATGCCCATGCTGCAGGCTAGTGAGGCCCATGCTGCAGGCTAGTGAGGCCCATGCTGCAGGCTAGTGAGGCACAGGTCAACTGTTTGTTCATCCGCAACCGCCCGACTACATGTGATAAAGGGAATATCTGAGGCCCACACCCGACCCTAACCCACAAATACAGAAATTCACTGTACAGTCAAACATGGTATAGCGTTTCTTTGACAGGCCTTTTTAGATAAGCCTATGTTTCTGCCTATAGTTTGGTAGTGGTACATTTTGGTTGGATATTTGTTAGTCAATTTGTCTATAATTAGATACATAGAGCTTCTCTTCTGTTATTACTTCTGCCCTAGAATACTAAATAAACCATTGCTCTTCAGAATAATGTCATAAATGAATGCTTCAATCTAACTGACATCGTTAAAGTTTTCTTTGTCAGCACAGTGAAGATGTTTAGGGACCGGGGAGAACATGAAAAAAATAAGTGTTTTAATAAGGAGAGTTTTTACATACAAAATATCCAGTTTGACCGGTTTTAAGGAAATTAAAAGCTAGAAAAACTACCCAACATATTTCTGATAAGATTTCAGTTCGGCTTGGATGCATATGTTATCTGGTTGAAATAATATCCGTTTTTATTAGATAAAGATAAGATAAAGATAGCACCTTTACAGATGGTCCCTAACTGTACATTTATTCTCTCAAGATGTTGAAATAAATATAATATTTCTCCACTCCTGTTCCCAAATCAACATTTACATTTAGTGTATCATTTTACTGCTGTAGTTAATATTAAATTAGGCAATGTGAGAGGTTATAGAACTACAGTCTGTGTCCATCTGAACAGTAGCCTACAGTTCCCTTGACGTGCCATTTTGAAATCGCCATCTTGTAATTGTAGAATTTGTATAGCGTCTCACAATCATCACACGAAGCATCGGCGGCACTGCTATCATCATCCTCTTTTACTACTTCACCAAGTCACACATAACATATCGTCCTCTTTTACTACTTCACCAAGTCACACATAACATATCGTCCTCTTTTACTACTTCACCAAGTCACACATAACATATCGTCCTCTTTTACTACTTCACCAAGTCACACAACATATCGTCCTCTTTTACTACTTCACCAAGTCACACAACATATCGTCCTCTTTTACTACTTCACCAAGTCACACAACATATCGTCCTCTTTTACTACTTCACCAAGTCACACATAACATATCGTCCTCTTTTACTACTTCACCAAGTCACACAACATATCGTCCTCTTTTACTACTTCACCAAGTCACACATAACATATCGTCCTCTTTTACTACTTCACCAAGTCACACATAACATATCGTCCTCTTTTACTACTTCACCAAGTCACACAACATATCGTCCTCTTTTACTACTTCACCAAGTCACACATAACATATCGTCCTCTTTTACTACTTCACCAAGTCACACATAACATATTATCCTCTTTTACTACTTCACCAAGTCACACACAACATATCATCCTCTTTTACTACTTCACCAAGTCACACATAACATATCGTCCTCTTTTACTACTTCACCAAGTCACACATAACATATCGTCCTCTTTTACTACTTCACCAAGTCACACAACATATCGTCCTCTTTTACTACTTCACCAAGTCACACATAACATATCGTCCTCTTTTACTACTTCACCAAGTCACACATAACATATTATCCTCTTTTACTACTTCACCAAGTCACACACAACATATCATCCTCTTTTACAACTTCACCAAATCACACAACATATCGTCCTCTTTTACTACTTCACCAAGTCACACAACATATCGTCCTCTTTTACTACTTCACCAAGTCACACAACATATCGTCCTCTTTTACTACTTCACCAAGTCACACATAACATATCGTCCTCTTTTACTACTTCACCAAGTCACACATAACATATCGTCCTCTTTTACTACTTCACCAAATCACACATAACATATCATCCTCTTTTACTACTTCACCAAATCTTTCCCAAACATTACTTTTCTGGCCCTCCTTTCTCTTTATTTTCAACTCTCCATTTCGCAGCTTTTGTCTCCTTCAATTAAACGCTGACTTTCCCCTTTTTGCCTCAGTGGATCAACATTAGCTTTTTCTGCCCAAGTTCCCAAAAGCATTTGGCAATCGTGGTGTGTGTTTGGGGAGAGTACAGTTAGCCGTATAGCTGAGGCTTAGGCTACGCAATAACGGCAGATACAAATACTGAAAGAAAAACCTCAATGTAGCCTATAGCTATGAATTGCACAAGAATGATACATTTATGTGTGTTTTCTCTTCATTCAACCCGTCTGCCAACTACCCGCCCTTCATCTAGACAATACTTCTTGGCCTCTAAACCTGCCCGCCCTGTGGATCTAACCATGGGGACTGAGGGTTGTGACCCACGCAGCACTACTACAGGCATCACATCATCCCCTGTGGCCAGATTAGGGAACTGACGGTGACAGATAAAAAGGATGGACTCTCAAACAAAACCCACATGCATAATGGCACAACACACACACATACTTTTACTTACATTACCAGGTAAGTTGACTGAGAACACGTTCTCATTTACAGCAACGACCTGGGGGATAGTTACAGGGGAGAGGAGTGGGGATGAATGAGCCAATCATAAACTGGGGATTATTAGGTGACCATGATGGTTTGAGGGCCAGATTGGGAATATAGCCAGAACACTGGGGTTAACACCACTACTCTTACAAAAAGTGCCATGGGATCTTTAATGACCTCAAGAGAGCCAGGACACCCATTTAACGTCCCATCCAAAAGACTGCACCCTACACAGGGCAGTGTCCCCAATCACTGCCCTGGGGCTATGGGATATTTTTTAGACCAGAGGAAAGAGTGCCTCCTACTGGCCCTCCAACACCACTTCCAGCAGCATCTGGCCTCCCATCCAGGAACTGACCAGGACCAACCCTGCTTAGCTTCAGAAGCAAGCCGGCAGTGGTATGCAGGGTAGTATGCTGCTGGCTCATCATATGCTGCTGCTACTCTGTTCTTTATTTTACTCTTATTATTATCTATCGTGATGCCTAGTCACTTTACCCTGCCTTCATGTACATATCTACCTCAAATACCTTATTATTATCTATCCTGATGCCTAGTCACTTTACCCTGCCTTCATGTACATATCTACTTCAAATACCTTATTATTATCTATCATGATGCCTATTCACTTTACCCTGCCTTCATGTACATATCTACCTCAAATACCTTATTATTATCTGTCCTGATGCCTTGTCACTTTACCCTGCCTTCATGTACATATCTACCTCAAATACCTGATTATTATCTATCTGGATGCCTAGTCACTTTACCCTGCCTTCATGTACATATCTACCTCAAATACCTCATACCTCTGCACATTGATCAGGTACTGGTACTCCCTGTATATAGCTCCACATTGATCTGGTACTCCCTGTATATAGCTCCACATTGATCTGGTACTCCCTGTATATAGCTCCACATTGATCTGGTACTGGTACTCCCTGTATATAGCTCCACATTGATGTGGTACTGGTACTCCCTGTATATAGCTCCACATTGATCTGGTACTGGTACTCCCTGTATATAGCTCCACATTGATCTGGTACTGGTACTCCCTGTATATAGCTCCACATTGATCTGGTACTCTCTGTATATAGCTCCACATTGATCTGGTACTCTCTGTATATAGCTCCACATTGATCTGGTACTGGTACTCCCTGTATATAGCTCCACATTGATCTGGTACTCTCTGTATATAGCTCCACATTGATCTGGTACTGGTACTCCCTGTATATAGCTCCACATTGATCTGGTACTGGTACTCTCTGTATATAGCTCCACATTGATCTGGTACTGGTACTCCCTGTATATAGCTCCACATTGATCTGGTACTCTCTGTATATAGCTCCACATTGATCTGGTACTCTCTGTATATAGCTCCACATTGATCTGGTACTGGTACTCCCTGTATATAGCTCCACATTGATCTGGTACTCCCTGTATATAGCTCCACATTGATCTGGTACTCTCTGTATATAGCTCCACATTGATCTGGTACTCTCTGTATATAGCTCCACATTGATCTGGTACTCTCTGTATATAGCTCCACATTGATCTGGTACTCTCTGTATATAGCTCCACATTGATCTGGTACTGGTACTCTCTGTATATAGCTCCACATTGATCTGGTACTCTCTGTATATAGCTCCACATTGATCTGGTACTCTCTGTATATAGCTCCACATTGATCTGGTACTGGTACTCCCTGTATATAGCTCCACATTGATCTGGTACTCCCTGTATATAGCTCCACATTGATCTGGTACTCTCTGTATATAGCTCCACATTGATCTGGTACTCTCTGTATATAGCTCCACATTGATCTGGTACTCTCTGTATATAGCTCCACACTGATCTGGTACTCTCTGTATATAGCTCCACATTGATCTGGTATTCTCTGTATATAGCTCCACATTGATCTGGTACTCCCTGTATATAGCTCCACATTGATCTGGTACTCCCTGTATATAGCTCCACATTGATCTGGTACTCTCTGTAAATAGCTCCACATTGATCTGGTACTCTCTGTATATAGCTCCACATTGATCTGGTACTCCCTGTATATAGCTCCACATTGATCTGGTACTGGTACTCCCTGTATATAGCTCCACATTGATCTGGTACTGGTACTCCCTGTATATAGCTCCACATTGATCTGGTACTCTCTGTTTATAGCTCCACATTGATCTGGTACTCTCTGTAAATAGCTCCACATTGATCTGGTACTGGTACTCCCTGTATATAGCTCCACATTGATCTGGTACTCTCTGTAAATAGCTCCACATTGATCTGCTACTCTCTGTATATAGCTCCACATTGATCTGGTACTGGTACTCCCTGTATATAGCTCCACATTGATCTGGTACTGGTACTCCCTGTATATAGCTCCACATTGATCTGGTACTCCCTGTATATAGCTCCACATTGATCTGGTACTCCCTGTATATAGCTCCACATTGATCTGGTACTCCCTGTAAATAGCTCCACATTGATCTGCTACTGGTACTCCCTGTATATAGCTCCACATTGATCTGGTACTCCCTGTATATAGCTCCACATTGATCTGGTACTCCCTGTATATAGCTCCACATTGATCTGGTACTCCCTATATATAGCTCCACATTGATCTGGTACTCCCTGTATATAGCTCCACATTGATCTGGTACTCCCTGTAAATAGCTCCACATTGATCTGGTACTCCCTGTAAATAGCTCCACATTGATCTGCTACTGGTACTCCCTGTAAATAGCTCCACATTGATCTGGTACTCCCTGTAAATAGCTCCACATTGATCTGCTACTGGTACTCCCTGTATATAGCGCCACATTGATCTGGTACTCCCTGTATATAGCTCCACATTGATCTGGTACTCCCTGTAAATAGCTCCACATTGATCTGCTACTGGTACTCCCTGTATATAGCTCCACATTGATCTGGTACTCTCTGTATATAGCTCCACATTGATCTGGTACTCCCTGTATATAGCTCCACATTGATCTGGTACTCCCTGTAAATAGCTCCACATTGATCTGCTACTGGTACTCCCTGTTTATAGCTCCACATTGATCTGGTACTCTCTGTAAATAGCTCCACATTGATCTGCTACTGGTACTCTCTGTATATAGCTCCACATTGATCTGGTACTCTCTGTAAATAGCTCCACATTGATCTGCTACTGGTACTCCCTGTATATAGCTCCACATTGATCTGGTACTGGTACTCCCTGTATATAGCTCCACATTGATCTGCTACTGGTACTCCCTGTATATAGCTCCACATTGATCTGGTACTGGTACTCCCTGTATATAGCTCCACATTGATCTGGTACTCCCTGTATATAGCTCCACATTGACCTGGTACTCTCTGTATATAGCTCCACATTGATCTGGTACTCTCTGTATATAGCTCCACATTGACCTGGTACTCTCTGTATATAGCTCCACATTGATCTGGTACTCCCTGTATATAGCTCCACATTGATCTGGTACTGGTACTCCCTGTATATAGCTCCACATTGATCTGGTACTCTCTGTAAATAGCTCCACATTGATCTGCTACTGGTACTCCCTGTATATAGCTCCACATTGATCTGGTACTGGTACTCCCTGTATATAGCTCCACATTGATCTGCTACTGGTACTCCCTGTATATAGCTCCACGTTGATCTGGTACTGGTACTCCCTGTATATAGCTCTATTGTGTATTTTATTTTTCTTTGATTTATTATTAATGAACAATGCATTGTTGGGAAAGGTTTGTAAGCAAGCATTTTACGGTAAAGTTTACACCCGTTATATTCGGCGCATGTGACATTTGATTAGATTTTTGGATGGGATATCTCACACACGCAAACATTGAATGCAGCTGTTACTGTGTACACACATCTGTGGTGAGTCAGGGATTTCCAGTACAGTCTGCCATCCTGTCTATCTGTAGTCTATGAAGGATCACATAGTAGACTGTGGTTACACCTAGTATTGTCTGAATAAAGCCTAGTGTTAAGTTCTGCAATTAAATATCAATCGTAGAGCCAGACTGCTGAGAGGTTTGATTGTTCAATGGAGATCTCAATACTGACTCAACTAGAGCAAAGCAGGTCACCTGTGATGGAGAGAGAGAGAGATGGATAAAGGAGTTGAGAGAGAGAGAGAGATAGGGACAGAGAGCGAATAAGAGACAGAGGGATAGAGAGAGAGCGAGAGAGGGATAGAGAGAGAGCGAGAGAGGGAGAGAGAGAGAGAGAGAGAAGGAGGGATAGAGAGAGAGAGAGAGGGAGAGAGAGAGAGCGAGAGAGGGAGAGAGCGAGAAGGAGGGATAGAGAGAGAAGGAGGCGTGAGAGAGAGGGAGGGATGGATGAAGGAGTTGAGAGAGAATACGAGAGAGAGAGGGATATAGAGAAGCGGGAGGGACAGAGGGAGAGAAGGAGGGATAGAAGGAGAAAGGGATATAGGTGGAAATGGAGAGAGAGGGGAATGAAAGAGTTGAAAGAGAATTAGAGAGAGCTATAGAGAGAGAGAGGTATAAAGGAGTAGAGAGAGAGGGTGGGTTAGATGGATGGAGAGATAGATAGAGAGGTATAGAGAGATATAGGTGGAGGTGGAGAGAGAGGAGTAAAGGAGTAGAGAGAGAGGGGGGGTTAGATAGATGGAGAGATAGATAGAGAGGTATAGAGAGATATAGGTGGAGGTAGAGAGAGAAGAGTAGAGAGAGAGGGGGGGTAGGTAGATGGAGAGATAGATGGAGGTATAGAGAGATATAGGTGGAGGTGGAGAGAGAGAGGGGGAGGGGGGGTTAGATAGATGGAGAGATATAGAGAGATATAGGTGGAGGTGGAGAGAGAGAGGAGTAGAGAGAGGGGGGGTTAGATATATGGAGAGATAGAGAGCTATAGAGAGATATAGGTGGAGGCGGAGAGAGAGGAGTAGAGAGAGGGGGTTTAGATAGATGGAGAGATAGAGAGAGGTATAGAGAGATGGAGGTGGAGAGAGGAGTAGAGAGAGGGGGGGTTAGATAGATGGAGAGATAGATAGAGGTATAGAGAGATATAGGTGGAGGTAGAGAGAGAGGGGTAGAGAGAGGGGGGTTAGATAGATGGAGAGATAAATAGAGAGGTATAGAGAGATATAGGTGGAGGTGGAGAGAGAGGAGTAAAGGAGTAGAGAGAGAGGGGGGTTAGATAGATGGAGAGATAGAGAGAGGTATAGAGAGATATAGGTGGAGGTGGAGAGAGAGGTATAAAGGAGTAGAGAAAGAGGGGGGGTTAGATAGATGGAGAGATAGATAGAGAGGTATAGAGAGATATAGGTGGAGGTAGAGAGAGGGGAGTAAAGGAGTAGAGAGAGATGGGGGGTTAGATAGATGGAGAGATAGATAGAGAGGTATAGAGAGATATTGGTTGGAGGTAGAGAGAGAGGAGTAGAGAGAGAGGGGGGTTAGATAGATGGAGAGATAGATAGAGAGGTATAGAGAGATATAGGTGGAGGTAGAGAGAGAGGAGTAGAGAGAGAGGGGGGTAGATAGATGGAGAGATAGATAGAGAGGTATTGAGAGATATAGGTGGAGGTAGAGAAAGAGGAGTAGAGAGAGGGGGGGGGTTAGATAGATGGAGAGATAAATAGATAGGTATAGAGAGATATAGGTGGAGGTAGAGAGAGAGAGGGGGGGTTAGATATATGGAGAGATAAATAGAGAGGTATAGAGAGATATAGGTGGAGGTAGAGAGAGAAGAGTAGAGAGAGAGGGGGGTAGATAGATGGAGAGATAGATAGAGAGATATAGGTGGAGGTGGAGAGAGAGAGGGGGGGTTAGATAGATGGAGAGATAGATATAGAGATATAGGTGGAGGTGGAGAGAGAGAGAGGGGGAGGGGGGTTAGATAGATGGAGAGGTATAGAGAGATATAGGTGGAGGTGGAGAGAGAGGATTAGAGAGAGGGGGGGTTAGATAGATGGAGAGATAGATAGAGGTATAGAGAGATATAGGTGGAGGTGGAGAGTGAGAGGAGTAGAGAGAGAGGGGGGGTAGGTAGATGGAGAGATAGAGAGCTATAGAGAGATATAGGTGGAGGTGGAGAGAGAGGAGTAGAGAGAGGGGTGGTAGATAGATGGAGAGATAGATGGAGAGATAGATAGAGAGCTCTAGAGAGATATAGGTGGAGGTGGAGAGAGAGAGGAGTAGAGAGAGGGGCGGTAGATAGATGGAGAGATAGATAGAGAGGTATAGAGAGATATAGGTGGAGGTGGAGAGAGAGGAGTAGAGAGAGGGGGGGTTAGATAGATGGAGAGATAGAGAGGTATAGAGAGATATAGGTGGAGGTGGAGAGCGAGGAGTAGAGAGAGGGGCGGTAGATAGATGGAGAGATAGATGGAGAGATAGATAGAGAGATATAGGTGGAGGTGGAGAGAGAGCTATAGAGAGAGAGGGGGTTAGATAGATGGAGAGATAGAGAGGTATAGAGAGATATAGGTGGAGGTGGAGAGAGAGCTATAGAGAGAGAGGGGGTTAGATAGATGGAGAGATAGATAGGTATAGAGAGATATAGGTGGAGGTGGAGAGAGAGCTATAGAGAGAGAGGGGGTTAGATAGATGGAGAGATAGAGAGGTATAGAGAGATATAGGTGGAGGTGGAGAGCGAGGAGTAGAGAGAGAGGGGGGTAGATAGATGGAGAGATAGATGGAGAGATAGAGAGGTATAGAGAGATATAGGTGGAGGTGGAGAGAGAGCATGTGCTTGTAGTGCCAGGCCAGCGTGTGTTTGCTTTAGCCTCAAAGCTGAGGAATTCTTCAGTATGTCAACAAGGCTGGCTGCCGAACACACACACACACACACACACACACACTAACACACACACAGACACACACACACAAGGTCTTGTACAGCTAACCTTGTGGGGAAACACAATTCAGTCCCATTTAAAATCTTATTTTCCCTGACCCTAATCTTACATTAACCCTAAAACTAACCCTAGCTCCTAACCCTAACCCTAGCTCCTAACCTTAACCCTAAACCTAACCCTAGCTCCTAATCTTAATCCTAACCCTAACCCTAGCTCCTAACCTTAACCCTAAACCTAACCCTAGCTCCTAACCTTAATCCTAAACCTAAACCTAGCTCCTAACCTTAACCCTAAAACTAACCCTAGCTTCTAACCTTAACCCTAAAACTAACCCTAGCTCCTAACCCTAAATGTAATTATAACCCTAACACTAATTCTAACCTTAACTCTAAACCCCCTAGAAATATAATTTGACCTCGTGGGTCTAACAAATTTATGTTTGTTTATTCTCGTGGGGAATTCTGGTCCCAGGGTAATGTAAGGTGTTATTTGGCAGGGCGGCGGGATACACTGACTGGGGTAATGTAAGGTGTTATCTGGCAGGGCGGCGGGATACACTGACTGGGGTAATGTAAGGTGTTATCTGGCAGGGCGGCGGGATACACTGACTGGGGTAATGTAAGGTGTTATTTGTCAGGGCAGCGGGATACACTGACTGGGGTAATGTAAGGTGCTCTTTGGCCTGGCAGCGGGATACACTGACTGGGGTAATGTAAGGTGTTATTTGTCAGGGCGGCGGGATACACTGACTGGGGTAATGTAAGGTGTTATCTGGCAGGCCGGCGGGATACACTGACTGGGGTAATGTAAGGTGTTATCTGGCAGGCCGGCGGATACACTGACTGGGGTAATGTAAGGTGTTATCTGGCAGGCCGGCGGGATACACTGACTGGGGTAATGTAAGGTGTTCGTTGGCAGGGCGGCGGGATACATTAAATTAATACAAGGTGTTCCTTGGTTAAATAGCTAGTGGGCAAAGATCTAAGTACACAATAGATAATGAAACACAAACACTCCCGTCAGCATGCCTGGTTCATGACTAAGTGACCTCACACATCATAATAAGGGCTTGTACCAAATGGGCCCTGGTCAAAAGTAGTGCACTTTAAAGAAAATAGGGTGCGATTTGGGACCCACTCTAAGACACTTATGTTCCCGCTGACAGTCCCGTCTAATGCCTGGCCATCATCAGAAACATCATCCCTGTTACCATGGGAACTCTTACCTGTTATGCTCACAGACAGTACAGTATGATCTGCCCCCTGATCTAGGATCAGTTTGGCCTTTTAGGGGGGGGGGGGGGGGGGGTCCTAGTTCAGCACTCCTACTCTGCTCGTGGTCTAACAAAATGTACCCAGTTGGTCAAATTTTTGTTTGTTTATTCTAGTGGAGAACTCTGGTCCACATGAGAGTAGTTAAACATGTCCACACACACACACACACACACACACACACACACACACACACACACACACACACACACACACACACACACACACACACACACACACACACACACACACACACACACACACACACACACACACACATTGTCCTTTCTCCCTAAAAAAGGAGAAGAAGCATAGCTTACATCTCTCCAGGTGGAGCATCCGTTAGTTATAAATATATTCTGGCTGGCTGGGCGGCGGGATACACTGACCAGGGTAATGTAAGGTGTTATCTGGCAGGGCGGCGGGATACACTGACTGAGGTAATGTAAGCTGCTCTTTGGCAAGGCGGCGGGATACATTAAATTAATACAAGGTGTTCCTTGGTTAAATAGCTAGTGGGCAAAGATCTAAGTACACAATAGATAATGAAACACAAACACTCCCGTCAGCATGCCTGGTTCATGACTAAGTGACCTCACACATCATAATAAGGGCTTGTACCAAATGGGCCCTGGTCAAAAGTAGTGCACTTTAAAGAAAATAGAATGAGATTTGGGAAACAGACTAAGACTCTTATTTTTAAATGTTATTTAACCTTTATTTAACCAGGTAGGCCAGTTGAGAACAAGTTCTCATTTACAACTGCGACCTGGCCAAGATAAAGCAAAGCAGTGCAACAAAAGCAACAACACAGAGTTACACATAAACAAACGTACAGTCAATAACACAATAGAAAAATCTATGTACAGTGTGTGCAGATGTGGAAGAGTAGGGAGGTAAGGCAATAAATAGGCCATAGAGGCGAAATAATTACAATTTAGCAATTAACACTGGAGTGATAGATGTGCAGATGATGATGTGCATGTATAGATACTGAGGTGCATAAGAGCAAGAGGATAAGTAACCATATGGGGATGAGGTAGTTGGGTGTGTTATTTACAGATTGTCTGTGTACAGGTACAGTGATCGGTAAGCTGCTCTAAAAGCTGATGCTTAAAGTTAGTTATGCATTTAGTGTTACTAGCATTTAAGAGCAGTTGAAGGCCACGGAAGGAGTGTTGTATGGCATTGAAGCTCGTTTGGAGGTTTGTTAGCACAGTGTCCACTCTGCACCTTGGTCTCGTCATTCAAACGATGAGCGTTACACCGACAGAGTTGATATTTGCATCACATTTGGAGTCCTAATTGTTTCAAAACCCCACCCCTCCACTTCTACATCTTTCTATCTAATAACTCCTTCCACCCTCCACTTCTACATCTTTCTATCTAATAACTCCTTCCACCCTCCACTTCTACATCTTTCTATGTAATAACTCCTTCCACCCTCCACTTCTACATCTTTCTATCTAATAACTCCTTCCACCCTCCACTTCTACATCTTTCTATCTAATAACTCCTTCTACATCTTTCTATCTAATAACTCCTTCCACCCTCCACTTCTACATCTTTCTATCTAATAACTCCTTCCACCCTCCACTTCTACATCTTTCTATGTAATAACTCCTTCCACCCTCCACTTCTACATCTTTCTATCTAATAACTCCTTCCACCCTCCACTTCTACATCTTTCTATCTAATAACTCCTTCCACCCTCCACTTCTACATCTTTCTATCTAATAACTCCTTCCACCCTCCACTTCTACATCTTTCTATCTAATAACTCCTTCCACCCTCCACTTCTACATCTTTCTATCTAATAACTCCTTCCACCCTCCACTTCTACATCTTTCTATCTAATAACTCCTTCCACCCTCCACTTCTACATCTTTCTATCTAATAACTCCTTCCACCCTCCACTTCTACATCTTTCTATCTAATAACTCCTTCCACCCTCCACTTCTACATCTTTCTATGTAATAACTCCTTCCACCCTCCACTTCTACATCTTTCTATGTAATAACTCCTTCCACCCTCCACTTCTACATCTTTCTATCTAATAACTCCTTCCACCCTCCACTTCTACATCTTTCTATGTAATAACTCCTTCCACCCTCCACTTCTACATCTTTCTATGTAATAACTCCTTCCACCCTCCACTTCTACATCTTTCTATCTAATAACTCCTTCCACCCTCCACTTCTACATCTTTCTATCTAATAACTCCTTCCACCCCTCCACTTCTACATCTTTCTATCTAATAACTCCTTCCACCCTCCACTTCCACATCTTTCTATCTAATAACTCCTTCCACCCTCCACTTCTACATCTTTCTATCTAATAACTCCTTCTACATATTTCTATCTAATAACTCCTTCCACCCTCCACTTCTACATCTTTCTATCTAATAACTCCTTCCACCCTCCACTTCTACATCTTTCTATGTAATAACTCCTTCCACCCTCCACTTCTACATCTTTCTATGTAATAACTCCTTCTACATCTTTCTATGTAATAACTCCTTCCATCCCTCCACTTCTCAATCTCTCCAACCCATCCTGTCCCTCCACCAATTCACCTGCACCCCTCCATCCTCCGTCTCTCCATCCTTAGGGCCAGGTTTAGGGTACTTCAAAGGGTGTTATTACCATAGACTACTTATTAGTAGTGTAACCCTAAGCCCTAGCCTGGAGTGGGGCTGTCTGTCTGTCTTTCATCTAGGAGATTGAGGAGAAGTGAGAGGAGAGGTGCGTGCGTGCGTGCGTGCGTGCGTGCGTGCGTGCGTGCGTGTGTGTGTGTGTGTGTGTGTGCGTGCGTGCGTGCCTGTGTGTGTGTGTGTGATTAGGGATAAGTGAGAAGCTAGTTTGAACAGCCGTGTCGTGGTATTACGTTGTAATCTGTGTATACTCTGTCTGTTTTGTGTTGGATTGTCTGTTAGATTATAAAGTGTGGTCTGTAAACACACTCATATCGGCTGTAATCAGTCTAATGTTTAATAGTGTTTATAGGATATGAAACTAAAACATCTGAAACTAATGTTTTTACTCATTTACTGCTTCTCTGAATACCTGGCCCACCACACTACACTCTCTGCAGAGAGACAGAGAGATGCTATTTCTCACTCAATTACTTGATACAACTTGTGGCCTGCCAGTGTTTTATTTCACATGTCCGTGGTGTTTTCAATAGAAAGAGCAGATAGAGGAACAACATACTATTCTTTCTTCTCTTCCCCTAGTTGTCACTTTAATTACTTATGGAAAGTTTAGGTAAACACAGAACTCTTCCTTTCCAGTAGTTGGTAACATGTCATTTTATTTAGCCTCTTGTCATCGTAACGTCATAGCTCAGTTTATTTAGCCTCTATGTCGCCATTGTCTGCATTTATTATTCTGACACTAAAACAATCTGTAAAGTCTCAACAACAAAAAAACAGGGGTTTTGTAATAAAAAAAATAAAAAAGGATTTCAAATCAAATCAAATCAAATGTATTTATATAGCCCTTCTTAGATCAGCTGACGTCTCAAAGTGCTGTACAGAAACCCAGCCTAAAACCCCAAACTGCAAGCAATGCAGGTGTAGAAGCACGTTTGAAACATTTGAAAACGTTCTTAAAGCATGTTTCTGGAGGACTTAGTTTGGGGTAACTGTGAACTCCACATACAGAGAGGAGATATGGGAATGAATTTGCTTAGTCATTAATCAGGCAAACACATGTGTTTTTTGTTGTTGTGGCATGGCATCAATGAGATTTGAAGTTATGTTCTTGTATTCTCTATCCATGGAATTAGTCCACCAGGATGGAGCTAGCATGCCATGTTTTTGTTTGTTGTCTATTCAAACAGACCCCATTATAAAGGAAACAAGCACTCATTAAGATCAGCCAACAAACCTGAACTTACAGTGCATTCAGAAAGTATTCAGACTCCTTGACGTTTTCCACATTTTGTTACGTTTACAGCCTTATTCTAAAATTGATTTAATCCTCATCAATCTATACACAATACCCCATCATGACAAAGTGAAAAAGTGTTTTTGAAATTTTTGCACATTTATTAAAAATAATAAACAGAAATGCCTTATTTACATAAGTATTCAGACCCTTTGCTATAAGACTCTAAATTGAGCTCAGGTGCATCCTGTTTCCATTGATCATCCTTGAAACGTTTCTACAACTTGATTGGTGTCCACCTGTGGTAAATTCAATTGATTGGACATGATGTTAAAAGGCACACACCTGTCTATATCAGGTCCCACATTTGACAGTGCATGTCAGAGCAAAAACCAAGCCATGAGGTCAAAGGAATTGTCCATAGAGCTCCAAGACAGGATTGTGTCGCGGCACAGATCTGGGGAAGGGTGCCCAAAAAATTCTGCAGCATTGAAGGTCCCCAAGAACAGAGTGGCCTCCATTTTTCTTAAATGGAAGAAGTTTGGAACCACCAAGACTCTTCCTAGTGCTGGCCGCCCGGCAAAACTGAGCAATCGGGGGAGAAGGGCCTTGGTCAGGGAGGTGATTAAGAACCCGATGGTCACTCTGACAGAGCTCCAGAGTTCCTCTGTGGAGATGAGAGAATCTTCCAGAAGGACAACCATCTCTGCAGCACTCCACCAATCAGGCCTATATTGTTGAATTGACAGATGGAAGCCACTCCTCAGTAAAAGACACATGACAGCCCACTTGGAGTTTGCCAAAATACAGCTAAAGACTCTCAGACCATGTGAATCAAGATTCTCTGATCTGATGAAACCAAGATTGAACTCTTTGGCCTGATTGACAAGCGTTACGTCTGGAGGAAGCCTGGCACCATTCCTACGGTGATGACAGCCTCGTGTGGGGATGTTTTTCAGTGACAGGGACTGGGAGACTAGTCAGGATCGAGGGAAAGATGAACAGAGAAAAGTACAGAGAGATCCTTGATAAAAATCTGCTCAGGACGTCAGACTGGGGCGAATGTTCACCTTCCAACAGGACAACAACCCTAAGCACACAGCCAAGACAACGCAGAAGTGGCTTCGGGACCAGTCTCTGAATGTCCTTGAGTGGCCCAGCCAGAGCCCGGAATTGAACCCGATCGAACATCTCTGGAGAGACCTGAAAATAGCTGTGCAGCAACTCTCCCCATCCAACCTGACAGAGCGTGAGAGGAATGGGAGAAACTCCCCAAATACAAATGTGCCAAGCTTGTAGCGTCATACTCAAGAAGACTCGAGGCTGTAAACTCTACTAAAGGTGCTTCAACAAAGTACTGAGTAAAGGGTCTGAATACTTATGTAAAGGTGATATCAGTTTTTTATTTGTAATACATTTGCAAAAATTTCGAAAATATAAAATTGTTGCTTTGTCATTATGGGCTATTGTGTGTAGATCGATGAGGGGAAAACGATTTAATCCATTTTAAAATAAGGCTGTAATGTAACAATGTGGAAAAAGTCAAGGGGTCTGAATACTTTCCGAGTGCACTGTACTTAACAAGATAGAGAAAAGTGTTTTGTTGACGCTGAGAACAGAATGTATATGTTTTTAAACAATCTTCTTAGAATGTTCATGGAATGTTACTAATGTTTTCTTGAGGTTTTTATGGAACGTTTTCTTAATGTTCTGAGAACAAGACTTTAAAATAGAACCATGAGGAAACCTGCTGAAAACATTATGCTGAAGTACTGAAATTCCCACTTAAGAAACATATGGTTCTCAGAACGTTATGTGCTAGCTGGGTTTCCTGCAAATTTCCCAGAACATTGGTTATTCCTAACCGTAGGACAACCACGCTCTAAGAAACATTGTTTTCAGAACGTTACAATATGTGCTAGCTGAGCTTGGGCTTAGACACTGGCTGTTAGTTAGACTACAGTTGTTTTTCGAAAGAAGAATGTATAGGATTAGTGGGAGAAACTCAAAACGGAACATTCCCGTCTACAGTACCAGTCAAAAGTTTGGACACACCTACCCTATTCCAGGGTTTTTCTTTACTTTGACTATTTTCTGAATGGTAGAATAATAGTGAAGACATCAAAACTATGAAATAAGACTTATGGAATCATGTAGTAACCAAAAAGGTGTTAATCAAATATATTTTATAGCCAACCTTTACGTAGCCAACCTTTGGACAGCTTTGTACACTCATGGCATTCTCTCAACCAGCTTCTTTGAGAGAGAAAGAGAGAGACTCATACAGTATCATCACATGAGCATGTCCCCCAGCTATGTTTACTCCACAGTTCCATTTCTTGGAGAATTCTGATTGAGACACTTTTTTCCCCCTGGGGGTGCGTTCCAAATTAAACTGTATTCCCTGTATAGTGGGGCCCTGGTCAAAACTAGTGTGCACACTATTTAAGGAATAGGGTGCCATTTGGGGTGCATCTTGAGCCACCCAACATGTAGTCCATTCATAACAAGTAGAGGAAGTTGTAAATGACCCTAAACAGGAATCATAACAAAGGAAGATGAGACAGTCATCAACAGCTTGGGGATGGATTGTAAATATTGATCGCCTTAATCAACCTCAGATCCATTTAGTCTAAAACACATTTAGTAAACAACAGGCAACATAAGTTGGAAGGTTCTGGTAAATATGCAGTGAGGGAGTGTGGGTATTTGAATTTTGATTGTTTTATTAGGATCATTGCCCTTACCATTTTAATTACAATGTTCAGACCAGGATAGAGCTGCATCCAACGTGACGCCAAGTGGTTTGGTGTTTTTAACTTGTTCCATGTATCGACAAACGTAATTGATTGTCGCCGGCAAGCATATTTCTTGGACTAAATACAATACATTTTGTTTTAGAAATATTCAACACTAATTTGTTTGTTAACCCACACCATTCTCAGTTCTCTGCTCAGTACATATGTTAGCTCATTATATGCTGCTGCTGCAGCACTATACATTGTAGAGTCATCAGCATACATAACCAGTCTTGCTTTATTCATTACTGAGAGTAAATCATTAGTAAAGATAGAGCAAATAAGTGGGCCTAGGCAGATGCCTTGAGGAACACCACAGAGTAAAATCTTTACTGTCCGAAAAGCTACCATTAACGAAAACTTTGACAGACCATAACAGTTGCGTTTACCAAGCAACAGTTCACGACCAATTCCATCAAACACTGAACTGAAGTCTGACAGCACTGCACCTAATACCTTCCTGGCATCAATACTCCTTAGCCAATCATCTGTCATTTGCGCCATGCTGGAAACCAATTATCAGACCATAACAGTTACAATTGTTTTCAATAATTGACTTAACAAAGGCAGCAAGCTTATAGGATGATTATTAGGACCAGTGCAGGAAGATTTTTTTTTATCCTTAGGTAGTGGAATGAGCTTTGACTCTTTCCAAATTTCTGGGCGCACCCCACACATCAAGTGCCTATTAAAAATATGACACATTTGGGTGGATATGTGGTTGGCTGTAGCTCTAAGCAATTTAATGTCAATATTATCTGTACCTGGTGACTCATCAGAAAGAGACAGCCGCATCCTTTCAAACTCTTCTCTTTCTACTTGTGTTACACGTTTATGTTTTTCCATTTATGTTTTGACGTTGGACTTCAGCACGTATAGCTCGTTATCGTGTAGGGCTCACCAATTGGTGTCACCTCGTTAGTCAGTATGTGTTACACCTGTGCTGGTTGCCATCTTGTTAGTGGGAACGTGTTTCACCTGTGCTGGCCCAGTGCTCCAATTGTCTTGAGAGATGTGGAGGGTCAACACCTTTTAGTTAGTGCTCCCTATTTGATTTAGAGAAAAACATTCATTTGTCTGATATTCCTTGTTTTTGTTTTTGTTGCTTCCTGACTTTTAAGTTTGGTCTGGGTTTTTAGTTTGTTTGCCTCTTCTTGGACATATTTAGTTAATTACTCTTGGTGGGTGTCTTTTAGGTTCCAGTTGTTGCTTCTGATTAACTTTCAGTCGACACCCCCATGAGTCTTTCAGTCGACACCCCCATGAGTCTTTCAGTCGACACCCCCATGAGTCTTTCAGTCGACACCCCCCATGAGTCTTTCAGTCGACACCCCCCATGAGTCTTTCAGTCGACACCCCCCATGAGTCTTTCAGTCGACACCCCCCATGAGTCTTTCAGTCGACACCCCCATGAGTCTTTCAGTCGACACCCCCATGAGTCTTTCAGTCGACACCCCCATGAGTCTATCTGTCGACACCCCCATGAGTCTTTCAGTCAACACCCCATGAGTCTTTCAGTCGACACCCCCCATGAGTCTTTCAGTCGGCACCCCCCATGAGTCTTTCAGTCGACACCCCCATGAGTCTTTCTGTCGACACCCCCATGAGTCTTTCAGTCGACACCCCCATGAGTCTTTCAGTCGACACCCCCCATGAGTCTTTCAGTCGACACCCCCATGAGTCTTTCAGTCGACACCCCCATGAGTCTTTCAGTCGACACCCCCCATGAGTCTTTCAGTCGACACCCCCATGAGTCTTTCTGTCGACACCCCCATGACTCTTTCTGTCGACACCCCATGAGTCTTTCAGTCGACACCCCCCATGAGTCTTTCAGTCGACACCCCCATGAGTCTCTCTGTCGACACCCCCATGAGTCTATCTGTCGACACCCCCATGAGTCTTTCAGTCAACACCCCATGAGTCTTTCAGTCGACACCCCCCATGAGTCTTTCAGTCGGCACCCCCCATGAGTCTTTCAGTCGACACCCCCATGAGTCTTTCTGTCGACACCCCCATGAGTCTTTCAGTCGACACCCCCGTTTAGTCTTTCAGTCAACACCCCCCATGAGTCTTTCAGTCGACACCCCCATGAGTCTTTCTGTCGACACCCCCATGAGTCTTTGAGTCGACACCCCCATGAGTCTTTCAGAACCCCTCCTAAAACCCCACCAGTTTTGTTTTGGTTGTTGGTCAGTGAATCTTTGTTTGTATCCTGCTGATTCCTGATTCCTGCTTACAAGCAAACATGTAAACAGGAAGCACCAGTGACTAGATCAATAATAAAATGGTCAGATGAAGCAGATGCTTAGTTGCAGGACTGTTTTCCTAGCACAAACCAGAATAAGTTCCGTGATTCTTCCGATGGCATGGAGGAGTACACCACATCAGTCATTGGTGCATCGATGACGTCGTCCCCACAGTGACTGTACGTACATATCCCAACCAGAAGCAATGGATAACTGGCACTATCCGCGCTGAGCTAAAGGCTAGAGCTGCCGCTTTCAAGGAGTGGGACTCTAACCCGGAAGCTTATAAGAAATCCTGCTATGACCTCCGACAAACCATCAAACAGGCAAAGCGTCAACGCCAGATGCCCAGAGACGTGAACCTACCAGACGAGCTAAACTACTTCTATGCTCGCTTCAAGGCAAATAACACTAAAATATACACGAGAACACAAGCTGTTCCAGAAGACTGTGTGATCACGCTCTCCGCAGCTGTGAATAAGACCTTTTTTTTCTCTTTTTTTAAACTTTATTTACCTAGGCAAGTCAGTTAAGAACAAATTCTTATTTACAATGACGGCCTAGGATTAGTGGGTTAACTGCCTTGTTCAGGAAGATAATGACAGAGTTTTACCTTGTCAGCTCAGCGATTCAATCTCGTAACCTTTCGGTTACTGGCCCAACGCTCTAACCACTAGGTTACCTGCCGCCCCCAGGTGGTGCAAACAGCCTTTAAACAGGTCAACATTCACAAGGCCGCAGGGCCAGACGGATTACCAGGACGTGTACTGCAAGCATGCGCTGACCAACTGGCAAGTGTCTTCACTGACATTTTAAACCTCTCCCTGTCCAAGTCTGTAATACCAACATGTTTTAAGCAGACCACCATAGTGCCTGTGCCCAAAAACACTAAACACTAAAGTAACCTACCTAAATGACTACCGACCCGTAGCACTCACGTCTGTAGCCATGAAGTGCTTTGAGAGGCTGGTCATGACTCACATCAACACCATTATCCCAGAAACCCTAGAACCACTCCAATTTGCATACCGCACCAACAGATCCACAGATTATGCAATCTCTATTGCACTCCTGGCACCACACGGCCAGGTCTCTGACCTCCTCCTTATAGGCTGTCTCGTCGTTGTCGCTTATGTCCTACCTGGACAAAAGGAACACCTATGTGAGAATGCTATTCATTGTCATCAGCTTAGCGTTCAACACCATAGTGCCCTCAAAGCTCATAAATAAGCTAAGGACCCTGGGACTTAACACCTCCCTCTGCAACTGGATCCTGGACTTCCTGACGGGCCACCCCAGGTGGTAAGGATAGGTAACAACACATCCGCCACGCTAATCCTCAACACAGGGACCCCTCAGGGGTGCGTGCTCAGTCCCCTCCTGTACTCCCTGTTCACTCATGACTGCACGGCCAGGCACGACTCCAACACCAGCATTAAGTTTGCTGATGACACAACAGTGGTAGGCCTGATAAGCGACAACGACGAGACAGCCTATAGGGAGGAGGTCAGAGACCTGGCCGTGTGGTGCCAGGACAACAACCTACAGCTGCACCATCGAGAGCATCCTGACGGCTTGCATCACTGCCTGGTATGGCAACTGCTCAGCCTCCGACCGCAAGGCACTATAGAGGGTAGTACAGCCCCATACATCACTGGGGCCATTCTTCCTGCCATCCAGGACCTCTATACCAGGCGGTGTCAGAGGACAGACCTAACAATTGTCAAAGACTCCAGCCACCCTAGTCATAGACTGTTCTCTCTGCTACCGCACGGCAAGCGGTAGCGGAGCATCTAGGTCCAAGAGGCTTCTAAACAGCTTCTAACCCCACGCCATAAGACTCCTGAACATCTAATCAAATGGCTACCCAGACTATTTACATTGCCTCCCCCCCTTTTACACCGCTGCTACTCTCTGTTGTTATCATTTATGCATAGTCACTTTAATAACTCTACCTACATGTCCATATTACCTCAACTAACCGGTGCCCGCGCACATTGACTCTGTACCGGTACCCCCTTGTATATAGTCTCACTATTGTTATTTTACTGCTGCTCTTTAATTACTTGTTACTTTTATTTCTTATTCTTATCCATACCTTTTTTTAAAGTGCATTGTTGGTTAGGGGCTCGTAAGTAAGCATTTCACTGTAAGGTCTTCATCTGTAAGGTCTTCATCTGTAAGGTCTTCATCTGTAAGGTCTTCATCTGTAAGGTCTTCGGCACACGTGACGAATAAAATTAGATTTGATTTTGATTATAACATTCAAAGTTCTCCATAGTTTTTTCCATCACTCTTCACTGTGTGTGTAGTCTTCTTCTTAACCCCTAAACTTAAAATAGCCATTGTCCTCATGGGGATATGGGAAAAGTCCCCACGAGAGATAATTTTCAATTTTTTACTATCCTTGTGAGGACCTGAAATCCCCTTGTGAGGACCTGAAATTCTCTCTCGTGGTGACTTCCCCCATATCCCCATGAGGACAAAGGATATTTTAAGTTTAGGGGTTAGGGTTACAATTCGGGTCAGATTTAGGGGTTAAGGTTAGGGAAATAGTATTTTGAATGGAAATATATTTTAGGTCCTAACATTCTTTGTTAAGTTCCACCATATTGTTTGCCTCCCCCAGTGGCTTTCATAGGGACCCTGTGAAAGCAGGGAAGAATCCTAGAAGAATGTCAAGGTGTGGTCTCTTTTAAGGAGTAATCCCTACCCCCAGTATAGTGTGGTAGCAACATGAGGATTTGGAGACTGTCTGGAAGCTGAATAGAGAGTGGCAGTCCCATGACAAAAGTAATACCAGCAGGGCTGGATCATCTTTACCTAAAGCTGGGAGGAGGAAAGGAGCTTTGCTTTTCTTGGTGTTTTTCTCTAATGGAAAACAGATTGGCTGTTCTATCACAAGTCCAAGTCCAAATCACAAGTCTAAGACACCAGATGAAAGATACACATCTTGTGAATCCAGACGTCATTTCTGATTTTTTAAATGTTTTACAGGGAAGACACAATATGTAAATCTATTAGCTAACCACGTTAGCAAAAGACACCACTTCCATACTCCACCATTTTTTTTACTCCATCAGCAGCTATCACAAATTCGACCAAATAAAGATATAAATAGCCACTAACCAAGAAACAACCTCATCAGATGACAGTCTGATAACATATTTATTGTATAGCATAGGTTTTGTTAGAAAAATTTGCATATTTCAGGTATAAATCAGAGTTTACTATTGCAGCCCCCATCACAACTCTCACTAAAACGACTAGAATAACTACAGAGACCATCGTGTATTAGCTAATTACTCATCATAAAGCATTTCTTAAAAATACACAGCGTGCGGCAGATGAAAGACACAGATCTTGTGAATCAAGACAATATTTCAGATTTTCTAAGTGTTTTACAGCGAAAACACAATATAGCGTTATATTAGCTTAGCACAATAGCAAACATTACAACAGCATTAATTCAAGCCAAACATAGCAATAACGTAAAAACCACCAAAATATATACATTTTTTCACTAACCTTCTCAGAATTCTTCAGATGACAGTCCTGTAACATCATATTACACAATTCATATAGAGTTTGTTCGAAAATGTGCATATTTTGCGGCACAAATCGTGCTTATACAATGATAATAGTGTCCATAACGTCAAGCAATCTGTCTGGCGCCATCTTGGCACGGCACCTATTCTTATCGAAAACTATTCATAAACTTGACTAAAAAAATACAGGTTGGACAGCAATTGAAAGACAAATTAGTTCTTAATGCAATCGCTGAATTGCATTTTTAAAATTATCGTTACTGCGCAATACAGACTGCGATAACGCAAGGCTACACTGCAAGAAATGGCGTCTCATGCATTTTACTTTTTTCAACAGAACTATGAATTGACAGCATAAAGACTGCTTACTATTAGCTGAGCTTCCATCAGAATCTTGGGTAAGGTGTCCTTTCTTCAAAACAATCGTCTTTTGGCTGAAACATGTCCTCTGGTCCTGTCGAATTACCCGCTAAACGTTAGCCACCCACTGTAGAGGTGCCCAACTAGTGGAAGCGCGTCACAAAGAAATCCAGGAAAATCGCAATAAACTGCTATAAACTGCTATAAGTCGGTTTAAATTAACTACCTTATGATGTCTTTAACACCTATAACGAATAAAAACATGACTGGAGATATAGAACTACTAAAACGAAAGCGTTTGCAGGACGTCATTGTGATGTCTTCTTGGTCCGGGCGCACCGTTGAAAAGGACGGTACTTCCTGGTCTTATATAAGGTCCCAGATTGCGCAATCGACTCCATTCAAATTCTCACCGCTTACTGACATCTAGAGGAAGGCGTATGCAGTGCATGTAGCCCGATGGCTTACATGGGGACTTATAAATTGACCTTAGAACAGGGACCTCGATTTCTGAAATCTCACTCCCTGACAGGAAGTGTGCTGCAGAAAGAGTTCTGTTTCACTCAGAGAAATAATTCAAACGGTTTTAGAAACTAGAGTGTTTTCTATCCAATAGTAATAATAATATGCATATTGTACGAGCAAGAATTGAGTACGAGGCAGTTTAATTTGGGCACTATTTTTTCCAATGGTAAAACAGCGCCCCCATATTGACAAGAAGTTTTAATGTGACTAGTGTTTCATTATTATAGTGACCAGTGATTCCATGTGTATGTATGTAGGGCAGCAGCCTGTAAGGAGCAGGGTTCATTAACCAGGTGGCAGCCGGGTAGTGGTGGCTATTTAACAGTCTGATGGCCTTGAGATAGAAGCTGGTTTTCAGTCTCTTGGTCCCAGCTTTGATGCACCTGTACTGACCTCGCCTTCTGGATGATAGCGGGGTGAACAGGCCGTGGCTCAGGTGGATGATGTCCTTGATGATCTTTATGGCCTTCCTGTGACATCGGGTGGTGTAGGTGTACTGGAGGGCAGGTAGTTTGCCTCCGGTGATGCGTTGTGCAGACCTCACTACCCTCTGGAGAGCCCTGCGGTTGCGGGCGGGGGAGTTGCCGTACCAGTCGGTGATACAGCCCGACAGGATGCTCTCAATTGTGCATCTGTAAAAGTTTGTGAGGATCGTAGGGGCCAAGACAAATTTCTTCAGCCTCCTGAGGTTGAAGAGGCGCTGTAGCGCCTTCTTCACCACACTGTCTGTGTGGGTGGACCATTTCAGATCGTCAGGGATATGTATGCCGAGGAACTTGAAACTTTCCACCTTCTCCACTGCCGTCCCGTAGATGTGTCAATGTGGATAGGGGTGTGTTCCCTCTGCTTTTTCCTGAAGTCCAAGATCAGCTCCTTCGTTGAGGGAGAGGTTATTTTCCTGGCACCACTCTGCCAGGGCCCTCACCTCCTTCCTGTAGGCTGTCTCGTCATTGTTGGTAATCAGGCCTACTACGGTTGTCGTCTGCAAACTGGGTACGTCTCGAAGAGATTTGCACACCTGGATTGTACAACATTTGCCTTTTATTATTTTTCAAATTATTCAATCTCTGTCAAGTTGGTTGTTGATCATGATAGACCCATGTCTGTGTGACCATGTTTTTCTTTAAGGCTGTCTGCTGTAGAATGTGGGGAACATGGCCTCTCTTTTGCAGAATTCATACCTCTTTTTCTGTCTTTGCCCAAATCGTTTTTCTTTGTCTCTCTTTCTCTCTCTTGCTCTCTTTCTTTCTTTCTTTCTTTCTTTCTTTCTTTCTTTCTTTCTTTCTTTCTTTCTTTCTTTCTTTCTCTCTCTCTCTTTCTCCTCTCTCTTTCTCTCGCTCTTTCTTTGTCTCTCTCTTTCTCTCACTCACTCTATCTCTCTCTTTCACCCTTCTCTCTTTCAATTCAGTTTCAATTTAAGGGCTTTATTGGCATGGGAAACATATGTTTACATTGCCAAAGCAAGTGAAGTAGATAATAAACAAATGTGAAATTAACAGTAAACATTACACTCACAAAAGTTCCAAACGAATAAAGACATTTTAAATGTCATATTATGTTTATATACAGTGTTGTAATGATGTGCAAAGAGTTTAAGAACAAAAGGGAAAATAAATAAACATAAATATAGGTTGTATTTACAATGGTGTTTGTTCTTCACTGGTTGCCCTTTTCTTGTGGCAACAGGTCACAAATCTTGCTGCTGTGATGGCACACTGTGGTATTTCACCCAGTAGATATGGGAGTTTATCAAAATCGGATTTCTTTTCAAATTCTTTGTGGGTCTATGTAATCTGAGGGAAATATGTGTCTCTGATATGGTCATACATTTGTCAGGAAGTTAGGAAGTGCAGCTCAGTTTCCACCTCATTTTGTGGGCAGTGTTCACATTTACCACACACACACACACACACACACACACACACACACACACACACACACACACACACACACACACACACACACACACACACACACACACACACACACACACACACACACACACACACACACACATACACACATACACACATACACACATACACACACGTATGTCTGTACAGACAGACACGACAATAACACACATTCTCACATGGGAACAGACTGTGAGGTTTCACCATGGTTCATTTGTAGTTCAGTAGTTAAGTACAGACAGACTCTTGTCATGTTTATGTGCTTACAGGGGCCCTGAGACCCTGGGCATAATCCAGATAACGTTTGCCTGGCCCCCATACCCCTATCCCCTCATCCCTCACATCCCCATTCTTAATACACGAACCCTGGGCCTAATCCAGATAACATTGGCATTGCACCCTAACCGCTATCCACTCACATGGTACATGGTACCCAGTGTGTGTGTGTGTGTGTGTGTGTGTGTGTGTGTGTGTGTGTGTGTGTGTGTGTGTGTGTGTGTGTGTGTGTGTCTCTCTCTCTCTCTCTCTCTCTCTCTCTCTCTCTCTCTCTCTCTCTCTCTCTCTCTCTCTCTCTCTCTCTCTCTCTCTCTCTCTCTCTCTCTCTCTCTCTCTCTCTCTCTCTCTGTGTGACTAATTTAATTGACATGTAGAGAGAGAACGTGAGAACACGGTCGAAGCAGGGTGAGATGTGACTAATTGAATTGACATGTAGAGGGAGAACGTGAGAACACGGGAGCAGCAGGGTGAGATGTGACTAATTGAATTGACATGTAGAGGGAGAACGTGAGAACACGGGAGCAGCAGGGTGAGATGTGACTAATTGAATTGACATGTAGAGGGAGAACGTGAGAACACGGTAGCAGCAGGGTGAGATGTGACTAATTGAATTGACATACAGAGAGAGAACGTGAGAACACGTGAATGCACCAATTTGTAAGTCGCTCTGGATAAGAGCGTCTGCTAAATGACGTAAATGTAATGTAAATGTAACACGGGAGAAGCAGGGTGAGATGTGACTAATTGAATTGACATGTAGAGGGAGAACGTGAGAACACGGGAGCAGCAGGGTGAGATGTGACTAATTGAATTGACATGCAGAGAGAGAACGTGAGAACACGGGAGCAGCAGGGTGAGATGTGACTAATTGAATTGACATGTAGAGAGAGAACGTGAGAACACGGGAGCAGCAGGGTGAGATGTGACTAATTGAATTGACATACAGAGAGAGAACGTGAGAACACGGGAGCAGCAGGGTGAGATGTGACTAATTGAATTGACATGCAGAGAGAGAACGTGAGAACACGGGAGCAGCAGGGTGAGATGTGACTAATTGAATTGACATGTAGAGGGAGAACGTGAGAACACGGGAGCAGCAGGGAGAGATGTGACTAATTGAATTGACATGTAGAGGGAGAACGTGAGAACACGGGAGCAGCAGGGTGAGATGTGACTAATTGAATTGACATGTAGAGGGAGAACGTGAGAACACGGGAGCAGCAGGGTGAGATGTGACTAATTGAATTGACATGTAGAGAGAGAACGTGAGAACACGGGAGCAGCAGGGTGAGATGTGACTAATTGAATTGACATGCAGAGAGAGAACGTGAGAACACGGGAGCAGCAGGGTGAGATGTGACTAATTGAATTGACATGCAAAGAGAGAACGTGAGAACACGGGAGCAGAAGGGTGAGATGTGACTAATTTAATTGACATGCAAAGAGAGAACGTGAGAACACGGGAGCAGCAGGGTGAGATGTGACTAATTAAATTGACATGTAGAGAGAGAACGTGAGAACACGGGAGCAGCAGGGTGAGATGTGACTAATTAAATTGACATGTAGAGAGAGAACGTGAGAACATGGGAGCAGCAGTATGTATCCATGCCAATGTTTCATTAGTTCCTCTCTGTCTCCATGCATATTAGGGGCCACAGGGCAGAGGACAAGTGAAAATACCCCCTTCACTTGTTTCCCCTCTCTTCTCCACCTCTCCACTCTTCTCTCTACCTACCCTCTCTTCTCTCCATCTCCCTTCTCTCCACTCCACCTCTACTCACTTCTCTTCTCTTCTCTCCACATCTCCTATCTTCTACCCACCTCTCTTCTCTCCACCTCTCCTCTCTTCTCTCCACCTCTCCTCTCCTCTCCTCTTCTCTTCTCTCCTCTCCTCTCCACCGCTCCTCTCTTCTTGCCACCTCTCCTCTCCCACTCTCCTCTCTTCTCTCCACCTCTAATCTCTTCCCTCCACCTCTCCTCTCCACCTCTCTTCTCTTCTCTCCACCTCTCCTCTCCTCTCTCCACCTCTCCTCTCCTCTCTTCCCTCCACCTCTTCTCTCTTCTCTCCATCTCTCCTCTCTTCTCTCCACCTCTCCTCTCCTCTCTCCACCTCTCCTTCACCTCTCTTCTCTTCTCTCCACCTCTCTTCTCTCTTCTCTCCACCTCTCTTCTCTTCTCTCCATCTCTCCTCTCTCCTCTCCTCTCTCCACCTCTCCTCTCCTCTCCTCTCTTCTCTTCTCTCTTCTCTCTTCTCTGTTCCCTCCACCTCTCTTCTCTTCTCTCCACCTCTCTTCTCTTCCCTCCAACTCTCATCTCTTCCCTCCATCTCTCCTCTCTTCCCTCCAACTCTCTTCTCTTCTCTCCATCTCTCCTCTCTTCCCTCCATCTCTCCTCTCTTCCCTCCAACTCTCCTCTCTTCCCTCCAACTCTCCTCTCTTCCCTCCAACTCTCCTCTCTTCCCTCCAACTCTCCTCTCTTCCCTCCAACTCTCATCTCTTCTGAAGCGGGGAGCTGATGTGTGTGTGCCCTTGACCTTCCCTTTTAGGTACAAACGGATACCATCATTGCCTATGGTATGCAGTGCAATGCCAGAGAATGTATCACAGTGTCTGGTTGTGTTTCTATCCTGTGTATGAGGCACCGCTGGGGACGGTGTTCTTGATGACCATCATGTTCCACGTGAGGATGCAATTACTTCAGAATGTGTTACTGTCCCAGTTAAAGGAAGCTGAGACAGGACCGTGACAGGGACACTGTGACTGCTACCTGTCTCTACTGTATTCACCCTGGTGTATCTACTGTATTCATGTTTTTTATTTAACCAGGCAAGTCAGTTAAGAACAAATTCTAATTTACAATGACGGCTTGACACCCTGGTGTCTGTTTATGAGGTAACCTGATGTAGGGGCGGCAGGTAGCTTAATGGTTAAAGCGTTGGAATTGTAACCCAAAGTTTACAAGATCGAATCCCCGAGCTGACAAGGTAAAAATCTGTCATTCTACCCCTGAACAAGGTAGTTAACCCACTGTTCCCCTGAACAAGGTAGTTAACCCACTGTTCCCCTGAACAAGGCAGTTAACCCACTGTTCCCCTGAACAAGGTAGTTAACCCACTGTTCCCCTGAACAAGGTAGTTAACCCACTGTTCCCCTGAACAAGGTAGTTAACCCACTGTTCCCCTGAACAAGGTAGTTAACCCACTGTTCCCCTGAACAAGGTAGTTAACCCACTGTTCCCCTGAACAAGGTAGTTAACCCACTGTTCCCCTGAACAAGGTAGTTAACCCACTGTTCCCCTGAACAAGGCAGTTAACCCACTGTTCCCCTGAACAAGGTAGTTAACCCCACTGTTCCCCTGAACAAGGTAGTTAACCCCACTGTTCCCCTGAACAAGGTAGTTAACCCACTGTTCCCCTGAACAAGGTAGTTAACCCCACTGTTCCCCTGAACAAGGTAGTTAACCCCACTGTTCCCCTGAACAAGGTAGTTAACCCCACTGTTCCTAGGCTGTCATTGTAAACATTAATGTGTTCTTAACTGACTTGCCTAGTTAAATAAACGTTGAATAAAGGTAAAATATTTATATAAATATAATACATGTAGGCTACCTGGAGAATGTTGAAGTGGTGTTATAATAGTCCTGTGTGGCTCAGTTGTATGAGCATGGGGCTTACAACGCCAAAGTCGTGAGTTCGATTCCCGCTGGGGCCAACCACATGCACATGTATTCATGTACTACTTACTGTAAGTCACTTTGGATGAGAGGGTCTGCTTAGTGGCATACAGTATATAATGTAATACTGATGGTCTCTCTCTCTCTCCCCAGGGGACCAGCCAGGAGCCCTGTAATGGGTTGGACTGTAGTGGAGGATGTAACTGTAACCCAGAGAAAGGTGGCAGGGTAAGACATACCTGTATTCTCCCTCTCACACATTCACATATCCTTCCTGTCCTACTTCCGGAGGTGCTTTCTTAGCGTCTGGTCCATATCCACGCATGTCACAAAACAAGGGCACCTCAGTGGTTCGAAGACCCAGTCAATCTGGGTCAAAGACATGAGGTAGTTGAGGTGCTTGCACAACAAAAGTTAGAAAACACATAGTGTGGCATTGAAAGACTGGCATAACCACAGAGACTCAGTAAAATGTAAGGTGTTGGACTGTTATAGGAGTTGAGGAGAACATTCCTAACCACAACCAATTGGGTAAGACAACGAAATGCTGTAGTCACCTTCAGTAAATGGTGGTTTTGGTCAAATGACACGTTTTTCCCTCTCGGACAAACTCAACAACTATGTGGTAAAGAGAAGGAAAGGAAGCACTGCTAGGGTACACCATATTAGAGAGAAGGAAAGGAATCACTGCTAGGGTACACAATAGTAGAGAGAAGGAAAGGAAGCACTGCTAGGTTACACCATAGTAGAAAGAAGGAAAGGAAGCACTGCTAGGGTACACAATAGCAGAGAGAAGGAAAGGAAGCACTGCTAGGGTACACCATAGTAAAGAGAAGGAAAGGAAGCACTGCTAGGGTACACAATAGTAGAGAGAAGGAAAGGAAGCACTGCTAGGGTACACCATAGTAAAGAGAAGGAAAGGAAGCACTGCTAGGGTACACAATAGCAGAGAGAAGGAAAGGAAGCACTGCTAGGGTACACAATAGTAGAGAGAAGGAAAGGAAGCACTGCTAGGGTACACCATAGTAAAGAGAAGGAAAGGAAGCACTGCTAGGGTACACAATAGTAGAGAGAAGGAAAGGAAGCACTGCTAGGGTACACATTCTAGTAGAGAGAAGGAAAGGAAGCACTGCTAGGGTACACAATAGCAGAGAGAAGGAAAGGAAGCACTGCTAGGGTACACAATAGTAGAGAGAAGGAAAGGAAGCACTGCTAGGGTACACCATAGTAGAGAGAAGAAAAGGAAGCTTTGCTAGGGTACACCATAGTAAAGAGAAGGAAAGGAAGCACTGCTAGGGTACACCATAGTAAAGAGAAGGAAAGGAAGCACTGCTAGGGTACACAATAGCAGAGAGAAGGAAAGGAAGCACTGCTAGGGTACACCATAGTAAAGAGAAGGAAAGGAAGCACTGCTAGGGTACACAATAGTAGAGAGAAGGAAAGGAAGCACTGCTAGGGTACACAATAGTAGAGAGAAGGAAAGGAAGCACTGCTAGGGTACACCATAGTAAAGAGAAGGAAAGGAAGCACTGCTAGGGTACACAATAGTAGAGAGAAGGAAAGGAAGCACTGCTAGGGTACACACTAGTAGAGAGAAGGAAAGGAAGCACTGCTAGGGTACACAATAGTAGAGAGAAGGAAAGGACGCACTGCTAGGGTACACCATAGTAAAGAGAAGGAAAGGAATCACTGCTAGGGTACACAATAGTAAAGAGAAGGAAAGGAAGCACTGCTAGGGTACACACTAGTAGAGAGAAGGAAAGGAAGCACTGCTAGGGTACACAATAGTAGAGAGAAGGAAAGGACGCACTGCTAGGGTACACAATAGTAGAGAGAAGGAAAGGAAGCACTGCTAGGGTACACCATAGTAGAGAGAAGGAAAGGACGCACTGCTAGTGCCTTGGTCCTTTAACTGAACAGCTAGTCGTACATTGCTGGCATTGGTTGTATTAAGCAAGGTTAGGGTTGCACTGTAGGTCCTATATTAACAGTAGTCAGGCACACACACACACACACACACACACACACACACACACACACACACACACACACACACACACACACACACACACACACACAGAACACTTCAAGTCTCTTTTTAAAACCATTCCGATGCACTAATATCTAACTTTTTCAACTTAGTTCCAGAGCCTTCAAAAAGCATTCACACCCCTTGACTTTTCCCCCATTTTGTTTTGTAACAAAGTGGGATTCAAATGGTTTTAATTGTCATTTTTTTGTCAACAATATACACAACATCTGTAATGTAAAAATGGAAGAAAAATTCTGACATTTGTAATATATATATATATATATATATATATAGATATATATATAGATATATATATACACTACCATTCAAAAGTTTGGGGTCACTTAGAAATGTCCTTGTTTTTGAAAGAAAAGCACATTTTTGGTCCATTAAATAACATCAAATTGATCAGAAATACAGTGTTGTAACGGTGGTCCTCCTCCTCTTCAACCGAAGAGGAGGAGTAGTGATGGAACCAAGGCGCAGCGGGTTGTGAACACATAATTTATTTAAAGAAAAGACGAAAAAACACGAACTTCACTATAACTAACAAAACAACAAACGGAGAAGACAGACCTGGACGTCGAACTTACATAAAACACGAAGAACGCACGAACAGGGAAAATAGACTACACAAAATGACGATGTACAAAACAAACCGAACAGTCTCGTATGGTGCGACAAACACTGACACAGGAGACAACCACCCACAACGAACACTGTGAAACAACCTACCTAAATATGACTCTCAATTAGAGGAACGCCAAACACCTGCCTCTAATTAAGAGCCATACCAGGCAACCCTTAAACCAACATAGAAACAGAAAACATAGAATGCCCACCCAAACTCACGTCCTGACCAACTAACACATACAACAAACTAACAGAAATAGGTCAGGAACGTGACATAACCCCCCCCCCATAAGGTGCGAACTCCGGGCGCACCAGCACAAAGTCTAGGGGAGGGTCTGGGTGGGCATCTGACCACGGTGGTGGCTCAGGCTCAGGGCGAGGTCCCCACCCCACCATAGTCAATCCCAGCTTACATCTCCCCCTACAAATGACCACCCTCATATTACACCCACTCAATCTTTTAGGTAACATCGACACAAGGGGCAGCACCGGGATAGAGGGATAGCTCAGGATAGAGAGGTAGCTCAGGATAGAGAGGTAGCTCAGGATAGAGGGGCAACTCCGGACTGAAAGGCAGCTCCGGACAGAGAGACAGCTCTGGACTGAGGGGCAGTTCTGGATAAATAGCCGCTCTGGGCTGAGGGACAGCTCATGACTGGCTGACGACTCTGGACGCTCATGGCTGGCTGACGGCTCTGGAAGCTCATGGCTGGCTGACGGCTCTGGACGCTCATGGCTGGCTGACGGCTCTGGACGCTCATGGCTGGCTGACGGCTCTGGACGCTCATGGCTGGCTGACGGCTCTGGACGCTCATGGCTGGCTGACGGCTCTGGACGCTCATGGCTGGCTGACGGCTCTGGACGCTCATGGCTCACTGACGGCTCTGGCAGATCCTGTCTGGTTGGCGGCTCTGGCAGATCCTGTCTGGTTGGCGGCTCTGGCAGATCCTGTCTGGTTGGCGGCTCTGGCAGATCCTGTCTGGTTGGCGGCTCTGGCAGATCCTGACTGACGAATGGCTCTAGCGGCTCCTGACTGACTAACGGCTCTGACGGCTCGGGACAGACGGGCGGCTCTAATGGCTCGGGACAGACGGATGGCTCAGACGGCGCTGGGGAGACGGATGGCTCAGACGGCGCTGGGGAGACGGATGGCTCAGACGGCGCTGGGGAGACGGATGGCTCAGATGGCGCTGGAGAGACGGATGGCTCAGATGGCGCTGGAGAGACGGATGGCTCAGATGGCGCTGGAGAGACGGATGGCTCAGACTGATCCTGTCTGGCGGAAGGCTTTGACTGCTCCTGTCTGGCGGAAGGCTCTGTAGGCTCATGGCAGATGGGCAGTTCATGCGGCGCTGGGCAGACGGACAGTTCAGGCGCCGTTGGGCAGACGGCAGACTCTGGCCGGCTGAGACGCACTGTAGGCCTGGTGCGTGGTGCCGGAACTGGAGGCACCGGACTGGAGACACGCACTTCAAGCCTAGTGCGGAGAGCAGGGACAGGGCACACTGGATTCTCAAAGCGTACTATATGCCTGGTGCGTGGTACCGGCACTGGTGGCACCGGACTGAGTGCACGCACCTCAGGACGAGTACGGGGAGAAGGAACAGTGTGTACAGGGCTCCGGAGACGCACAGGTGGCTTAGTGCGTGGTGCCGGACCTGGAGGCACCGGACTGGAGACACGCACCATATAGAGAGTGTGTGGAGGAGGAACAGGGCTCTGAAAACGCACTGGAAGCCTGGTGCGTGGTGTACTGGGCTGGGGCGGGGAGGTAGCGCCGGAAATACCGGACCGTGCAGGCGTACTGGCTCCCTTGAGCACCGAGC
This sequence comes from Salvelinus fontinalis, assembly GCF_029448725.1. Classification (NCBI taxonomy): domain Eukaryota; kingdom Metazoa; phylum Chordata; class Actinopteri; order Salmoniformes; family Salmonidae; genus Salvelinus; species Salvelinus fontinalis. The sequence goes on along the minus strand of NC_074700.1, from coordinate 24,640,493 downwards.
CTGCCCAACCTTACCTGGTTGAATGCTCCCCGTCGCCCGACCAGTGCGGGGAGGTGGAATAACCCGCACCGGGCTATGTAGGCGAACCGGGGACACCATGCGTAAGGCTGGTGCCATGTAAGCCAGCCCAAGGAGACGTACTGGTGGCCAGATATGTAGGGCCGGCTTCATGACATTTGGCTCAATGCCCAATCTAGCCCTACCAGTGCGGGGAGGTGGAATAACCCGCACTGGGCTATACACACGTACAGGAGACACCGTGCGCTCTACTGCGTACCACGGCATCTGTCCGTACTCCCGCTCTCCACGGTTAGCCTGGTAAGTGGGCGCAGGTCTCCTACCTGCCCTTGGCCCGCTACCTCTTATCCCCCCCCCCCCCCCCCAAGAAATTTTTGGGTGGTACTCACGGGCTTTTCGGGCTTCCGTGCTAGACGCGTCCCCTCATAACTCCGGTTCCCTTCTCCGGTTGCCTCTGCTCTCCTCAGTGCCTCCAGCTGTTCCCATGGGAGGCGATCCCTTCCAGCCAGGATCTCCTCCCATGTGTAGCAACCTTTACCGTCCAAAACATCGTCCCAAGTCCATTCCTCCTTCTTGCGCTGTCCCTTCCTCTGATTACACCGCTGCTTGATTCTGGATTGGTGGGTGGTTCTGTAACGGTGGTCCTCCTCCTCTTCAACCGAAGAGGAGGAGTAGTGATGGAACCAAGGCGCAGCGGGTTGTGAACACATAATTTATTTAAAGAAAAGACGAAAAAACACGAACTTCACTATAACTAACAAAACAACAAACGGAGAAGACAGACCTGGACGTCGAACTTACATAAAACACGAAGAACGCACGAACAGGGAAAATAGACTACACAAAATGACGATGTACAAAACAAACCGAACAGTCTCGTATGGTGCGACAAACACTGACACAGGAGACAACCACCCACAACGAACACTGTGAAACAACCTACCTAAATATGACTCTCAATTAGAGGAACGCCAAACACCTGCCTCTAATTAAGAGCCATACCAGGCAACCCTTAAACCAACATAGAAACAGAAAACATAGAATGCCCACCCAAACTCACGTCCTGACCAACTAACACATACAACAAACTAACAGAAATAGGTCAGGAACGTGACATAACCCCCCCCCCATAAGGTGCGAACTCCGGGCGCACCAGCACAAAGTCTAGGGGAGGGTCTGGGTGGGCATCTGACCACGGTGGTGGCTCAGGCTCAGGGCGAGGTCCCCACCCCACCATAGTCAATCCCAGCTTACATCTCCCCCTACAAATGACCACCCTCATATTACACCCACTCAATCTTTTAGGTAACATCGACACAAGGGGCAGCACCGGGATAGAGGGATAGCTCAGGATAGAGAGGTAGCTCAGGATAGAGAGGTAGCTCAGGATAGAGGGGCAACTCCGGACTGAAAGGCAGCTCCGGACAGAGAGACAGCTCTGGACTGAGGGGCAGTTCTGGATAAATAGCCGCTCTGGGCTGAGGGACAGCTCATGACTGGCTGACGACTCTGGACGCTCATGGCTGGCTGACGGCTCTGGAAGCTCATGGCTGGCTGACGGCTCTGGACGCTCATGGCTGGCTGACGGCTCTGGACGCTCATGGCTGGCTGACGGCTCTGGACGCTCATGGCTGGCTGACGGCTCTGGACGCTCATGGCTGGCTGACGGCTCTGGACGCTCATGGCTGGCTGACGGCTCTGGACGCTCATGGCTCACTGACGGCTCTGGCAGATCCTGTCTGGTTGGCGGCTCTGGCAGATCCTGTCTGGTTGGCGGCTCTGGCAGATCCTGTCTGGTTGGCGGCTCTGGCAGATCCTGTCTGGTTGGCGGCTCTGGCAGATCCTGACTGACGAATGGCTCTAGCGGCTCCTGACTGACTAACGGCTCTGACGGCTCGGGACAGACGGGCGGCTCTAATGGCTCGGGACAGACGGATGGCTCAGACGGCGCTGGGGAGACGGATGGCTCAGACGGCGCTGGGGAGACGGATGGCTCAGACGGCGCTGGGGAGACGGATGGCTCAGATGGCGCTGGAGAGACGGATGGCTCAGATGGCGCTGGAGAGACGGATGGCTCAGATGGCGCTGGAGAGACGGATGGCTCAGACTGATCCTGTCTGGCGGAAGGCTTTGACTGCTCCTGTCTGGCGGAAGGCTCTGTAGGCTCATGGCAGATGGGCAGTTCATGCGGCGCTGGGCAGACGGACAGTTCAGGCGCCGTTGGGCAGACGGCAGACTCTGGCCGGCTGAGACGCACTGTAGGCCTGGTGCGTGGTGCCGGAACTGGAGGCACCGGACTGGAGACACGCACTTCAAGCCTAGTGCGGAGAGCAGGGACAGGGCACACTGGATTCTCAAAGCGTACTATATGCCTGGTGCGTGGTACCGGCACTGGTGGCACCGGACTGAGTGCACGCACCTCAGGACGAGTACGGGGAGAAGGAACAGTGTGTACAGGGCTCCGGAGACGCACAGGTGGCTTAGTGCGTGGTGCCGGACCTGGAGGCACCGGACTGGAGACACGCACCATATAGAGAGTGTGTGGAGGAGGAACAGGGCTCTGAAAACGCACTGGAAGCCTGGTGCGTGGTGTACTGGGCTGGGGCGGGGAGGTAGCGCCGGAAATACCGGACCGTGCAGGCGTACTGGCTCCCTTGAGCACCGAGCCTGCCCAACCTTACCTGGTTGAATGCTCCCCGTCGCCCGACCAGTGCGGGGAGGTGGAATAACCCGCACCGGGCTATGTAGGCGAACCGGGGACACCATGCGTAAGGCTGGTGCCATGTAAGCCAGCCCAAGGAGACGTACTGGTGGCCAGATATGTAGGGCCGGCTTCATGACATTTGGCTCAATGCCCAATCTAGCCCTACCAGTGCGGGGAGGTGGAATAACCCGCACTGGGCTATACACACGTACAGGAGACACCGTGCGCTCTACTGCGTACCACGGCATCTGTCCGTACTCCCGCTCTCCACGGTTAGCCTGGTAAGTGGGCGCAGGTCTCCTACCTGCCCTTGGCCCGCTACCTCTTATCCCCCCCCCCCCCCCCCAAGAAATTTTTGGGTGGTACTCACGGGCTTTTCGGGCTTCCGTGCTAGACGCGTCCCCTCATAACTCCGGTTCCCTTCTCCGGTTGCCTCTGCTCTCCTCAGTGCCTCCAGCTGTTCCCATGGGAGGCGATCCCTTCCAGCCAGGATCTCCTCCCATGTGTAGCAACCTTTACCGTCCAAAACATCGTCCCAAGTCCATTCCTCCTTCTTGCGCTGTCCCTTCCTCTGATTACACCGCTGCTTGATTCTGGATTGGTGGGTGGTTCTGTAACGGTGGTCCTCCTCCTCTTCAACCGAAGAGGAGGAGTAGTGATGGAACCAAGGCGCAGCGGGTTGTGAACACATAATTTATTTAAAGAAAAGACGAAAAAACACGAACTTCACTATAACTAACAAAACAACAAACGGAGAAGACAGACCTGGACGTCGAACTTACATAAAACACGAAGAACGCACGAACAGGGAAAATAGACTACACAAAATGACGATGTACAAAACAAACCGAACAGTCTCGTATGGTGCGACAAACACTGACACAGGAGACAACCACCCACAACGAACACTGTGAAACAACCTACCTAAATATGACTCTCAATTAGAGGAACGCCAAACACCTGCCTCTAATTAAGAGCCATACCAGGCAACCCTTAAACCAACATAGAAACAGAAAACATAGAATGCCCACCCAAACTCACGTCCTGACCAACTAACACATACAACAAACTAACAGAAATAGGTCAGGAACGTGACATAACCCCCCCCCCATAAGGTGCGAACTCCGGGCGCACCAGCACAAAGTCTAGGGGAGGGTCTGGGTGGGCATCTGACCACGGTGGTGGCTCAGGCTCAGGGCGAGGTCCCCACCCCACCATAGTCAATCCCAGCTTACATCTCCCCCTACAAATGACCACCCTCATATTACACCCACTCAATCTTTTAGGTAACATCGACACAAGGGGCAGCACCGGGATAGAGGGATAGCTCAGGATAGAGAGGTAGCTCAGGATAGAGAGGTAGCTCAGGATAGAGGGGCAACTCCGGACTGAAAGGCAGCTCCGGACAGAGAGACAGCTCTGGACTGAGGGGCAGTTCTGGATAAATAGCCGCTCTGGGCTGAGGGACAGCTCATGACTGGCTGACGACTCTGGACGCTCATGGCTGGCTGACGGCTCTGGAAGCTCATGGCTGGCTGACGGCTCTGGACGCTCATGGCTGGCTGACGGCTCTGGACGCTCATGGCTGGCTGACGGCTCTGGACGCTCATGGCTGGCTGACGGCTCTGGACGCTCATGGCTGGCTGACGGCTCTGGACGCTCATGGCTGGCTGACGGCTCTGGACGCTCATGGCTCACTGACGGCTCTGGCAGATCCTGTCTGGTTGGCGGCTCTGGCAGATCCTGTCTGGTTGGCGGCTCTGGCAGATCCTGTCTGGTTGGCGGCTCTGGCAGATCCTGTCTGGTTGGCGGCTCTGGCAGATCCTGACTGACGAATGGCTCTAGCGGCTCCTGACTGACTAACGGCTCTGACGGCTCGGGACAGACGGGCGGCTCTAATGGCTCGGGACAGACGGATGGCTCAGACGGCGCTGGGGAGACGGATGGCTCAGACGGCGCTGGGGAGACGGATGGCTCAGACGGCGCTGGGGAGACGGATGGCTCAGATGGCGCTGGAGAGACGGATGGCTCAGATGGCGCTGGAGAGACGGATGGCTCAGATGGCGCTGGAGAGACGGATGGCTCAGACTGATCCTGTCTGGCGGAAGGCTTTGACTGCTCCTGTCTGGCGGAAGGCTCTGTAGGCTCATGGCAGATGGGCAGTTCATGCGGCGCTGGGCAGACGGACAGTTCAGGCGCCGTTGGGCAGACGGCAGACTCTGGCCGGCTGAGACGCACTGTAGGCCTGGTGCGTGGTGCCGGAACTGGAGGCACCGGACTGGAGACACGCACTTCAAGCCTAGTGCGGAGAGCAGGGACAGGGCACACTGGATTCTCAAAGCGTACTATATGCCTGGTGCGTGGTACCGGCACTGGTGGCACCGGACTGAGTGCACGCACCTCAGGACGAGTACGGGGAGAAGGAACAGTGTGTACAGGGCTCCGGAGACGCACAGGTGGCTTAGTGCGTGGTGCCGGACCTGGAGGCACCGGACTGGAGACACGCACCATATAGAGAGTGTGTGGAGGAGGAACAGGGCTCTGAAAACGCACTGGAAGCCTGGTGCGTGGTGTACTGGGCTGGGGCGGGGAGGTAGCGCCGGAAATACCGGACCGTGCAGGCGTACTGGCTCCCTTGAGCACCGAGCCTGCCCAACCTTACCTGGTTGAATGCTCCCCGTCGCCCGACCAGTGCGGGGAGGTGGAATAACCCGCACCGGGCTATGTAGGCGAACCGGGGACACCATGCGTAAGGCTGGTGCCATGTAAGCCAGCCCAAGGAGACGTACTGGTGGCCAGATATGTAGGGCCGGCTTCATGACATTTGGCTCAATGCCCAATCTAGCCCTACCAGTGCGGGGAGGTGGAATAACCCGCACTGGGCTATACACACGTACAGGAGACACCGTGCGCTCTACTGCGTACCACGGCATCTGTCCGTACTCCCGCTCTCCACGGTTAGCCTGGTAAGTGGGCGCAGGTCTCCTACCTGCCCTTGGCCCGCTACCTCTTATCCCCCCCCCCCCCCCCAAGAAATTTTTGGGTGGTACTCACGGGCTTTTCGGGCTTCCGTGCTAGACGCGTCCCCTCATAACTCCGGTTCCCTTCTCCGGTTGCCTCTGCTCTCCTCAGTGCCTCCAGCTGTTCCCATGGGAGGCGATCCCTTCCAGCCAGGATCTCCTCCCATGTGTAGCAACCTTTACCGTCCAAAACATCGTCCCAAGTCCATTCCTCCTTCTTGCGCTGTCCCTTCCTCTGATTACACCGCTGCTTGATTCTGGATTGGTGGGTGGTTCTGTAACGGTGGTCCTCCTCCTCTTCAACCGAAGAGGAGGAGTAGTGATGGAACCAAGGCGCAGCGGGTTGTGAACACATAATTTATTTAAAGAAAAGACGAAAAAACACGAACTTCACTATAACTAACAAAACAACAAACGGAGAAGACAGACCTGGACGTCGAACTTACATAAAACACGAAGAACGCACGAACAGGGAAAATAGACTACACAAAATGACGATGTACAAAACAAACCGAACAGTCTCGTATGGTGCGACAAACACTGACACAGGAGACAACCACCCACAACGAACACTGTGAAACAACCTACCTAAATATGACTCTCAATTAGAGGAACGCCAAACACCTGCCTCTAATTAAGAGCCATACCAGGCAACCCTTAAACCAACATAGAAACAGAAAACATAGAATGCCCACCCAAACTCACGTCCTGACCAACTAACACATACAACAAACTAACAGAAATAGGTCAGGAACGTGACATAACCCCCCCCCCCATAAGGTGCGAACTCCGGGCGCACCAGCACAAAGTCTAGGGGAGGGTCTGGGTGGGCATCTGACCACGGTGGTGGCTCAGGCTCAGGGCGAGGTCCCCACCCCACCATAGTCAATCCCAGCTTACATCTCCCCCTACAAATGACCACCCTCATATTACACCCACTCAATCTTTTAGGTAACATCGACACAAGGGGCAGCACCGGGATAGAGGGATAGCTCAGGATAGAGAGGTAGCTCAGGATAGAGAGGTAGCTCAGGATAGAGGGGCAACTCCGGACTGAAAGGCAGCTCCGGACAGAGAGACAGCTCTGGACTGAGGGGCAGTTCTGGATAAATAGCCGCTCTGGGCTGAGGGACAGCTCATGACTGGCTGACGACTCTGGACGCTCATGGCTGGCTGACGGCTCTGGAAGCTCATGGCTGGCTGACGGCTCTGGACGCTCATGGCTGGCTGACGGCTCTGGACGCTCATGGCTGGCTGACGGCTCTGGACGCTCATGGCTGGCTGACGGCTCTGGACGCTCATGGCTGGCTGACGGCTCTGGACGCTCATGGCTCACTGACGGCTCTGGCAGATCCTGTCTGGTTGGCAGCTCTGGCAGATCCTGTCTGGTTGGCGGCTCTGGCAGATCCTGTCTGGTTGGCGGCTCTGGCAGATCCTGTCTGGTTGGCGGCTCTGGCAGATCCTGACTGACGAATGGCTCTAGCGGCTCCTGACTGACTAACGGCTCTGACGGCTCGGGACAGACGGGCGGCTCTAATGGCTCGGGACAGACGGATGGCTCAGACGGCGCTGGGGAGACGGATGGCTCAGACGGCGCTGGGGAGACGGATGGCTCAGACGGCGCTGGGGAGACGGATGGCTCAGATGGCGCTGGAGAGACGGATGGCTCAGATGGCGCTGGAGAGACGGATGGCTCAGATGGCGCTGGAGAGACGGATGGCTCAGACTGATCCTGTCTGGCGGAAGGCTTTGACTGCTCCTGTCTGGCGGAAGGCTCTGTAGGCTCATGGCAGATGGGCAGTTCATGCGGCGCTGGGCAGACGGACAGTTCAGGCGCCGTTGGGCAGACGGCAGACTCTGGCCGGCTGAGACGCACTGTAGGCCTGGTGCGTGGTGCCGGAACTGGAGGCACCGGACTGGAGACACGCACTTCAAGCCTAGTGCGGAGAGCAGGGACAGGGCACACTGGATTCTCAAAGCGTACTATATGCCTGGTGCGTGGTACCGGCACTGGTGGCACCGGACTGAGTGCACGCACCTCAGGACGAGTACGGGGAGAAGGAACAGTGTGTACAGGGCTCCGGAGACGCACAGGTGGCTTAGTGCGTGGTGCCGGACCTGGAGGCACCGGACTGGAGACACGCACCATATAGAGAGTGTGTGGAGGAGGAACAGGGCTCTGAAAACGCACTGGAAGCCTGGTGCGTGGTGTACTGGGCTGGGGCGGGGAGGTAGCGCCGGAAATACCGGACCGTGCAGGCGTACTGGCTCCCTTGAGCACCGAGCCTGCCCAACCTTACCTGGTTGAATGCTCCCTGTCGCCCGACCAGTGCGGGGAGGTGGAATAACCCGCACCGGGCTATGTAGGCGAACCGGGGACACCATGCGTAAGGCTGGTGCCATGTAAGCCAGCCCAAGGAGACGTACTGGTGGCCAGATATGTAGGGCCGGCTTCATGACATTTGGCTCAATGCCCAATCTAGCCCTACCAGTGCGGGGAGGTGGAATAACCCGCACTGGGCTATACACACGTACAGGAGACACCGTGCGCTCTACTGCGTACCACGGCGTCTGTCCGTACTCCCGCTCTCCACGGTTAGCCTGGTAAGTGGGCGCAGGTCTCCTACCTGCCCTTGGCCCGCTACCTCTTATCCCCCCCCCCCCCCCCCCAAGAAATTTTTGGGTGGTACTCACGGGCTTTTCGGGCTTCCGTGCTAGACGCGTCCCCTCATAACTCCGGTTCCCTTCTCCGGTTGCCTCTGCTCTCCTCAGTGCCTCCAGCTGTTCCCATGGGAGGCGATCCCTTCCAGCCAGGATCTCCTCCCATGTGTAGCAACCTTTACCGTCCAAAACATCGTCCCAAGTCCATTCCTCCTTCTTGCGCTGTCCCTTCCTCTGATTACACCGCTGCTTGATTCTGGATTGGTGGGTGGTTCTGTAACGGTGGTCCTCCTCCTCTTCAACCGAAGAGGAGGAGTAGTGATGGAACCAAGGCGCAGCGGGTTGTGAACACATAATTTATTTAAAGAAAAGACGAAAAAACACGAACTTCACTATAACTAACAAAACAACAAACGGAGAAGACAGACCTGGACGTCGAACTTACATAAAACACGAAGAACGCACGAACAGGGAAAATAGACTACACAAAATGACGATGTACAAAACAAACCGAACAGTCCCGTATGGTGCGACAAACACTGACACAGGAGACAACCACCCACAACGAACACTGTGAAACAACCTACCTAAATATGACTCTCAATTAGAGGAACGCCAAACACCTGCCTCTAATTAAGAGCCATACCAGGCAACCCTTAAACCAACATAGAAACAGAAAACATAGAATGCCCACCCAAACTCACGTCCTGACCAACTAACACATACAACAAACTAACAGAAATAGGTCAGGAACGTGACAAGTGTAGACATTGTTAGTGTTGTAAATGACTATTGTAGCTGGAAACAGCTGATTTTCTTATGGATTATCTACATACAGAGGCCCATTATCAGTAACCATCACTCCTGTATTCCAATGGCACGTTGTGTTAGCTAATCCAAGTTTATCATTTTAAAAGGGTAATTGATCATTAGAAAACCCTTTTGTAATTATGTTAGCACAGAGAAAACTGTTGTCATGATTAAAGAAGCAATAAAACTGGCCTTCTTTAGACTAGTTGAGTATCTGGAGCATCAGCATTTTTGGGTTTGATTACGGGCTCAAAATGGCCACAAACAAATAACTTTCTTCTGAAACTCATCAGTATATTATTGTTCTGAGAAATGAAGGCTATTCCATGCGAGAAATTGCCAAGAAACTGAAGGTCTCGTACAATGTTTTGTAGTACTCCCTTCACAGAACAACGCAAACTGGCTCTAACCAAAATAGAAAGAGGAGTGGGAGGCCCCAGTGCACAACTGAGCAAGAGAACAAGTACATTAGAGTGTCTATTTGAGAAACAGACGCCTCACAAGTCCTCAACTGGCAGCTTCATTAAATAATACCCGCAAAACACCAGTTTCAACGTCAACAATGAAGAGGCGACTCCGGGATGCTGACCTTCTAGGCAGAGTTGCAAAGAAAAAGCCATATCTTCGACTGGCCAATAAAAATAAAAGATTATGATGAGCAAAAGAACACAGACACTAGACAGAGATATGGCTTTTTCTCTCTGGGGAGACCTTTTACTACCTTTTACTCTCTGGAGAGACCTTTTACTCTCTGGAGAGAGCTTTTACTCTCTGGAGAGACCTTTTACTACCTTTTACTCTCTGGAGAGACCTTTTACTACCTTTTACTCTCTGGAGAGACCTTTTACTACCTTTTACTCTCTGGAGAGACCTTTTACTACCTTTTACTCTCTGGAGAGACCTTTTCTCTCTGGAGAGACCTTTTACTCTCTGGAGAGACCTTTTTCTCTCTGGAGAGACCTTTTCTCTCTGGAGAGACCTTTTACTCTCTGGAGAGACCTTTTACTCTCTGGAGAGACCTGTTTCTCTCTGGAGAGACCTTTTTCTCTCTGGAGAGACCTTTTCTCTCTGGAGAGACCTTTTACTCTCTGGAGAGACCTTTTTCTCTCTGGAGAGACCTTTTCTCTCTGGAGAGACCTTTTACTCTCTGGAGAAACCTTTTTCTCTCTGGAGAGACCTTATTCTCTCTGGAGAGACCTTTTACTCTCTGGAGATACCTTTTACTCTCTGGAGAGACCTTTTACTCTCTGGAGAGACCTTTTTCTCTCTGGAGAGACCTTTTCTCTCTGGAGAGACCTTTTACTCTCTGGAGATACCTTTTACTCTCTGGAAAGACCTGTTTCTCTCTGGAGAGACCTTTTTCTCTCTGGAGAGACCTTTTACTCTCTGGAAAGACCTGTTTCTCTCTGGAGAGACCTTTTACTCTCTGGAGATACCTTTTACTCTCTGGAGAGACCTTTTTCTCTCTGGAGAGACCTTTTCTCTCTGGAGAGACCTTTTACTCTCTGGAGATACCTTTTACTCTCTGGAAAGACCTGTTTCTCTCTGGAGAGACCTTTTTCTCTCTGGAGAGACCTTTAACTCTCTGGAGAGACCTGTTTATCTCTGGAGAGACCTTTTTCTCTCTGGAGAGACCTTTTCTCTCTGGAGAGACCTTTTACTCTCTGGAGATACCTTTTTCTCTCTGGAGAGACCTTTTTCTCTCTGGAGAGACCTTTTTCTCTCTGGAGAGACCTTTTACTCTCTGGAGATACCTTTTTCTCTCTGGAGAGACCTTTTACTCTCTGGAGAAACCTTTTTCTCTCTGGAGAGACCTTTTACTCTCTGGAGAGACCTCTTACTCTCTGGAGAGACCTTTTACTCTCTGGAGAGACCTTTTCTCTCAGGAGAGACCTTTTCTCTCTGGAGAGACCTTTTACTCTCTGGAGACCTTTTCTCTCTGGAGAGACCTTTTCTCTCTGGAGAGACCTTTTCTCTCTGGAGAGACCTTTTACTCTCTAGAGAGACCTTTTACTCTCTGGAGAGACCTGAAAATAGCTGTGCAGCGACGCTCCCTGTCCAACTTGACAGAGCTTGAGAGGAACTGCAGAGAAGAATGGGAGAAACTCCACAAATACAGGTGTGCCAAACTCGTATTGTCACACCCAAGAAGACTTGAGGCTGTAATCACTGCCTAATGTGCTTCAACAAAGTACTGAGTAAAGGGTCTGAATACTTATGGAAATGTGATATTTCCGTTTACATTTGTTATATACATTTCTAAAAATGTTTAAAAAACTGTTTTTGCTCTGTCAATATGGGGTATTATGTGTAGATTGATGAGGAAAACAACTATTTAAACCATTTTAGAATAAGGCTGTAACGTAAAACATTTGGGAAAAGTCAAGGGGTCTGAATACTTTTCGAATGCATTGTATCTTGATGAGATCAGTATTCAACCCCCAAGTCAATACATGTTAGAATCACCTTTGGCAGCGATTACAGCTGTGAGTCTTTCTGAGTAAGTCTCTAAGAGCTTTCCACACCTGGATTGTGCAACATCTGCCCATGAATATTTTCAAACTTCTTCAAGCTCAGTCAAGTTGGTTGTTCATCATTGCTAGACAACCATGCTCAGGTCTTGCCATAGATCTTCAAGCATATGTAAGTCAATACTGTAGCTCTGCCACTCAGGAACATTCACTGTCTTCTTGGTAAGAAACTCGAGTGTAAATTCGGCCTTGTGTTTTAGGTTGTTGTCCTGCTGAAAGGTGAATTCATCTCCTATTGTCTGGTGGAAAGCAGACTGAACCAGGTTTTCCTCTAGGATTTGCCTGTGCTAAGCTCCATTCTGTTTTTTTTTTCATCCTGAAAAGCTCCCCAGTCCTTAACAATTACAAGCATACCCATAACAGTATGCAGCCACCACTATGCTTGAAAATATGGAGAGTGGTACTCAGTAATGTGTTGTATTGGATTTCCCCAAACAAAACACTTTGTTAATTACTTTGCCACATTTTTTAAAACATTACTTTAGCGCCTTGTTGCAAACAGCTTCCTGCCTGTATCTTTGTCGTAACTAGGTGTATTGATGCACCATCCAAAGTGTAATTAGTAACTTCACCATGCTCAAAGGGATAGTCAATATCCGTGAGATTTCTTTTCACCCATCTACCAATAGATGCCCTTCTTTGCGAGGCATTGGAAAAAATCTCCCTGGTCTTTGTGGTTGAATCTGTGTTTGAAATTCACTGCTTGACTGAGGGACCTTACAGAAAATTGTATGGGTTGGGTACAGTGATGAGGTAGTCGTTAAAAAATAATGTTAAACACTATTATCGTACACAGAGTCAATGCAACTTATTATGTGACTTGTTAAGCACATTTTTTGACCTGAACTTATTTAGGCTTGGCATAACAAAGTGGTTGAATACTTATTGACTTAAGATATTTCAGCTTTTTATTTTTTATTAATTTGTAGAAATTTCCAAAAACCTAATTCCACTGTGACATTATGGGGTATTGTGTGTAGGCCAGTGACAAATAATTTAAATTTATCTATTTACAATTTTGTCTGTAACACATGAAAATGTGGACAAAGTGAAGGCACTATAGTGCACCAACACCAACTGACCGTTATCATTTATGAGCGTGAGCTAATCTAAATCATTCTAAAAGGAAATATAGGCATTCTCCAGACATTATCTGCATAACTACACAGATGATTACTTTAATACTTCAAGAAAAGGTCCTATGCTTTTATTGCAGTGATGGCTGGTTTATTTTCATAGGAGAGCCCAAGCTCAACAGGTCCTGACATTACATGTCTGCCTGTCTAGCTGTTTAGCTGTCTACCTGTCAAGCTGTCTGCCTGTCTAGCTGTCTGCCTGTCTATTTGTCTAGCTGTCTGCCTATCTGCCTGTGTAACTGTCTGCCTGTCTAACTATCTGCCTGTCTATTTGTCTAGCTGTCTGCATGTCTGTCTGTCTAGCTTTCTGCCTGTCTAGCTGTCTAGCTGTCTGTCTAGCTGTCTGCCTGTCTAGCTGTCTAGCTGTCTGTCTAGCTGTCTGCCTGTCTAGCTGTCTGCCTGTCTAGCTGTCTGCTTGTCTATTTGTCTAGCTGTCTGCTTGTCTATTTGTCTAGCTGTCTAACTGTCTGCCTGTCTGTCTGCCTGCTTATCTGTCTGCCTGCCTAGCTTTCTGCCTGTCTAGCTGTCTACCTGTCTAGCTGTCTATTTGTCTAGCTGTCTGCCTGTCTAACTGTCTGCCTGTCTATTTGTCTAGCTGTCTCCCTGTCTGCATGTGTAGCTGTCTGCCTGTCTAACTGTCTGCCTGCCTATCTGTCTGCCTGCCTATCTGTCTGCCTGCCTATCTGTCTGCCTGTCTAGCTGTCTGCCTGTCTAGCTGTCTGTCTAACTGTCTGCCTGTCTAGCTGTCTAGATGTCTGCTGGTCTAGCTGTCTGCCTGTCTGTCTGCCTGCTTAGCTGTCTGCATGCCTAGCTTTCTGCCTGTCTAGCTGTCTACCTGTCTAGCTGTCTGCCTGTCTAGCTGTCTGCCTGTCTAGTTGTCTAGCTGTCTGCCTGTCTAACTGTCTGCCTGTCTATTTGTCTAGCTGTCTCCCTGTCTGCATGTGTAGCTGTCTGCCTGTCTAACTGTCTGCCTGCCTATCTGTCTGCCTGCCTATCTGTCTGCCTGCCTATCTGTCTGCCTGTCTAGCTGTCTGCCTGTCTAGCTGTCTGTCTAACTGTCTGCCTGTCTAGCTGTCTAGATGTCTGCTGGTCTAGCTGTCTGCCTGTCTGTCTGCCTGCTTAGCTGTCTGCATGCCTAGCTTTCTGCCTGTCTAGCTGTCTACCTGTCTAGCTGTCTGCCTGTCTAGCTGTCTGCCTGTCTAGTTGTCTGCCTTTCTAACTGTCTGCCTGTCTATTTGTCTAGCTGCCTGCCTGTCTAACTGTCTGCCTGTCTATTTGTCTAGCTGTCTGCCTGTCTGCCTGTGTAGCTGTCTGCCTGTCTAACTGTCTGCCTGCCTATCTGTCTGCCTGCCTATCTGTCTGCCTGTCTAGCTGTCTGCCTGTCTAGCTGTCTGTATATCTGTCTGCCTGTCTAGCTGTCTAGATGTCTAGATGTCTGCTGGTCTAGCTGTCTGCCTGTCTAGCTGTCTGCCTGTCTAGCTGTCTGCCTATCTGCCTGCCTGTCTATCTGTTCACCAGTCTGCCTCTGCTTCTGCCCTTTGCTGAAGTTGATACCTGCAGGCTAGGAATAGTCATAGTCAATTACCTGGGACTAGTCAATTACCTGGGTCTAGTCAATTACCTGGGTCTGACAATTATCTGGGTCTAGTCAATTATCTGGGTCTAATCAATTACCTGGGTCTAGTCAATTACCTGGGTCTGACAATTATCTGGGTCTAGTCAATTATCTGGGTCTAATCAATTACCTGGGTCTAGTCAATTACCTGGGTCTAGTCAATTACCTGGGTCTAGTCAATTACCTGGGTCTAGTCAATTATCTGGGTCTAGTCAATTACCTGGGTCTAGTCAATTACCTGGGTCTAGTCAATTACCTGGGTCTAGTCAATTACCTGGGTCTAATCAATTACCTGGGTCTAGTCAATTACCTGGGTCTAGTCAATTACCTGGGTCTAGTCAATTACCTGGGTCTAGTCAATTACCTGGGTCTAGTCAATTACCTGGGTCTAGTCAATTACCTGGGTCTAGTCAATTACCTGGGTCTAGTCAATTATCTGGGTCTAATCAATTACCTGGGTCTAGTCAATTACCTGGGTCTAGTCAATTACCTGGGTCTAGTCAATTACCTGGGTCTAATCAATTACCTTGGTCTAGTCAATTACCTGGGTCTAGTCAATTACCTGGGTCTAGTCAATTACCTGGGTCTAGTCAATTACCTGGGTCTAGTCAATTACCTGGGTCTAATGACTGAGAAGTAGACACAACAACTGAGCACACACACGTGAGTGGTCACATGCACACATGCATGCTGGCGGAGGCAGCAAGCATGCACGCGAGTACACACACACACACACACACACACACACACACACACACACACACACACACACACACACACACACACACACACACACACACACACACACTATCCCTGCTTCTCATCTGTAACCAATCGATAGCCTTTTACCAAGACGTGGTCATGTGTATTGACAGTGCGCAGGCTAGGCAGGTCTGGACGTTGGCCAACAGAGATGTTCCCCTGTGTTCCGGGATAGGCAGGTCTGGACGTTGGCCAACAGAGATGTCACCCTGTGTTCCGGGATAGGCAGGTCTGGACGTTGGCCAACAGAGATGTTACCCTGTGTTCTGGGATAGGCAGGTCTGGACGTTGGCCAACAGAGATGTTACCCTGTGTTTTGGGATAGGCAGGTCTGGATGTTGGCCAACAGAAATGTTACCCTGTGTGTGTGTGTGTGTGTGTGTGTGTGTGTGTGTGTGTGTGTGTGTGTGTGTGTGTGTGTGTGTGTGTGTGTGTGTGTGTGTGTGTGTGTGTGTGTGTGTGTGTGTGTGTGTGTGGTTGACAGGGATCGCTAAATGTCAGGAGGAGGGACGCTAGTGACACATGCATCACCCCTATTCATTATCACCCCCTCCCCTTACACCTCTAGACCCTTGACCCTCTACCCTCCGACCCCTTGCCCCTCCAAACAAAACATAATCAGATCATGGCCCCCGAATTACTTTGTATGTGTCCCAAATGGCACCCTATTCCTCGCATAGTGCACTACTTTTGACCAGAGCTCTATAGACCCTGGTCAAAAGTAGTGCACTATGAGGGGAACAAGATACAATTTGGGAGGCAGCTTATAACTACACCTCAGCCTCTTGCCAACAAGCATTGTGTTGATTCGGGGTGGGGATAAACCAACAAATATAACAGCAAAGATAGCTGTTTTCGGGAATGTTGATTTAGATTTATGATCAGATGAGTAGAAGAGGGGAATTTGATGTTGAATGTTTGATAATGCTCTGTGTACAAACTGCTGTTAATGGGTATACTGTAGGGCTGTGGCGGCCGGGACATTTTGCCAGACGGTTATTGTCATGCAAAAGTCTGCCGGTCTCACGTTAATTAACATAGACAAGTTTATCTCCAGGCCTCCACACACACAAGCCACACACAAGCCACACACAAGCCACACACAAGCCACATACAAGCCACACACAAGCCACACACAAGCCACATACAAGCCACATACAAGCCACATACAAGCCACACACAAGCCACACACAAGCCACATACAAGCCACATACAAGCCACATACAAGCCACATACAAGCCACACACAAGCCACATACAAGCCACACACAAGCCACACACAAGCCACACACAAGCCACACACAAGCCACACACAAGCCACACACAAGCCACATACAAGCCACATACAAGCCACATACAAGCCACATACAAGCCACATACAAGCCACACACAAGCCACATACAAGCCACATACAAGCCGATGATGTGCACCTTTGGAACATCTACATCTAAAACAGTTGAATACATCGATATAATATCAAATCATCACAATACATCTATTATTTATTGTAGTCAAGACTAAAGAAACATTATGATGTGAAGAAACTGTATTTCAGAAGAACAGAATGTGAGTTGTCCTGCTGTATGTTATCTGGGTTTAACCCTAACACTAACCACAATCAATGAACCGACAGCATCCCCTGTCCTATAAGTTCTCTCCCAGACTCATGGACAGGAAGTTTGGAGCGTAGCACAACGTAACCAGTCCATCCAGAACGCATAATAACAAAGCGCACACTCAAAGGATATAACTAGAATTTTTTTCTTTTTGGAATATATGCTAGACCAAATGCGTTTTTTTATTTGTTGTTATTTCTGCCATGTGTAATATGGCGTATGTTATATGTTATGTATAACAGCACAATCATTGGGGGGCTTGGGCTCACATATAGGGTCATGCGTATGCATCAGCTCTAATATGCATATGGGTGTTTTGAATGAATCATCCCCCTAGAAAGCGCTGTCCATTTCGTTGTTAGGCTTGAAACAACACCCACAACAACCATGTTTTCCACTCCGTTTCAACCTGTTGTCGATCTTCTCACGGTGAGGTGAGTTTTTGATGCAGGATACTGTTTTGAAGATACGTTTTTGATGTGATTTTCTATTGGTTGCATTGATGTCAGAGTGGTTAGAGGGACAGCAGAGCCCTGAGTACCAAGTCATTAGGACCTGATGATCATTAGTGAGTTGGGTACTACCAACACATGTCAGAGTGGTTAGAGGGACAGCAGAGCCCTGAGTACCAAGTCATTAGGACCTGGGCAGTACCAACACATGTCAGAGTGGTTAGAGGGACAGCAGAGCCCTGAGTACCAAGTCATTAGGACCTGGGCAGTACCAACACATGTCAGAGTGGTTAGAGGGACAGCAGAGCCCTGAGTACCAAGTCATTAGGACCTGGGCAGTACCAACACATGTCAGAGTGGTTAGAGGGACAGTAGAGCCCTGAGTACCAGGTCATTTGCGACCTGGGTACTACCAACACATGTCAGAGTGGTTAGAGGGAGAGCAGAGCCCTGAGTACCAGGCCATTAGCGACCTGATGATCATTAGTGAGTTGGGTACTACTAACACATGTCAGAGTGGTTAGAGGGAGAGCAGAGCCCTGAGTACCAGGCCATTAGCGACCTGATGATCATTAGTGAGTTGGGTACTACTAACACATGTCAGAGTGGTTAGAGGGACAGTAGAGCCCTGAGTACCAGGTCATTAGGACCTGGGCAGTGCCAACACATGTCAGAGTGGTTAGAGGGACAGTAGAGCCCTGAGTACCAGGTCATTAGCGACCTGGGCAGTGCCAACACATGTCAGAGTGGTTAGAGGGAGAGCAGAGCCCTGAGTACCAGGTCATTAGGACCTGATGATCATTAGTGAGTTGGGTACTACCAACACATGTCAGAGTGGTTAGAGGGACAGCAGAGCCCTGAGTACCAGGTCATTAGCGACCTGGGCAGTGCCAACACATGTCAGAGTGGTTAGAGGGAGAGCAGAGCCCTGAGTACCAGGCCATACCAGATGATCATCAGGTCTTAATGACCTGGAACTCAGGGCTCTGCTGTCCCTCTAACCACTCTGACATGTGTTAGTAGTACCCAACTCACTAATGATCATCAGGTCGCTAATGGCCTGGTACTCAGGGCTCTGCTGTCCCTCTAACCACTCTGACATGTGTTAGTAGTACCCAACTCACTAATGATCATCAGGTCGCTAATGGCCTGGTACTCAGGGCTCTGCTCTCCCTCTAACCACTCTGACATGTGTTAGTAGTACCCAACTCACTAATGATCATCAGGTCGCTAATGGCCTGGTACTCAGGGCTCTGCTCTCCCTCTAACCACTCTGACATGTGTTAGTAGTACCCAACTCACTAATGATCATCAGGTCGCTAATGGCCTGGTACTCAGGGCTCTACTGTCCTTCTAACCACTCTGACATGTGTTGGAAGTACCCAGGTCGCTAATGATCATTAGTGAGTTGGGTACTACTAACACATATCCAGAGTGCATAAGAGGAGATTACCGTGACTCAACGGTCACCTGGAATTTGACTGTGGTCATGACTGACGGTGTGGCGGAAATACGGTCCTAGCATAGAGGGCTGGGTGGGTTCACACAGTAGCTGATATCTGGTAGCTACTGCAGAAAAAACTCAGAGAGAAATGTCCCTACTATGTAGAGCGCTCAGCTGTCATGTTGCAGGTGGTGTGAACTGGGCTTCTCACCCCGAACACACAATAAACTTGCGAGGGGATGAGACGGAATGAGACGGAATGAGTCAGGGAATGAGATGGAAGGAGTCAGGGAATGAGATGGAAGGAGTCAGGGAATGAGATGGAAGGAGTGAGGGAATGAAAAGGAATGAGTGAGGGAATGAGAAGGAATGAATGAGGGAATGAGAATGAATGAGTGAGGGAATGAGAATGAATGAGTGAGGGAATGAAAAGGAATGAATGAGGGAATGAGAAGGAATGAGTGAGGGAATGAGTGAGGGAATGAGAAGGAATGAGTGAGGGAATGAGAATGAATGAGGGAATGAAAAGGAATGAGTGAGGGAATGAGAAGGAATGAGTGAGGGAATGAAAAGGAATGAATGAGGGAATGAATGAGGGAATGAGAAGGAATGAGTGAGGGAATGAAAGGGAATGAGAAGGAATGAGTGAGGGAGTGAAAAGGAATGAGTGAGGGAATGAGAAGGAATGAGTGAGGGAATGAAAAGGAATGAATGAGGGAATGAATGAGGGAATGAGAAGGAATGAGTGAGGGAATGAAAGGGAATGAGAAGGAATGAGTGAGGGAGTGAAAAGGAATGAGTGAGGGAATGAGAAGGAATGAGTGAGGGAGTGAGTGAGGGAATGAGAAGGAATGAGTGAGCGAATGAGTGAGGGAATGAAAAGGAATGAGTGAGGGAATGAAAAGGAATGAGTGAGGGAATGAGAAGGAATGAGTGAGGGAACGAGAAGGAATGAGTGAGGGAATGAGAAGGAATGAGTGAGGGAATGAAAAGGAATGAGTGAGGGAATGAAAAGGAATGAGTGAGGGAATGAAAAGGAATGAGTGAGGGAATGAAAAGGAATGAGTGAGGGAATGAAAAGGAATGAGTGAGGGAATGAGAATGAATGAGTGAGGGAATGAGAAGTAATGAGTGAGGGAATGAAAAGGAATGAATGAGGGAATGAGAAGGAATGAGTGAGGGAATGAGTGAGGGAATGAGAAGGAATGAGTGAGGGAATGAAAAGGAATGAGTGAGGGAATGAAAAGGAATGAGTGAGGGAATGAGAAGGAATGAGTGAGGGAATGAGAAGGAATGAGTGAGGGAATGAGAAGGAATGAGTTAGGGAATGAGAAGGAATGAGTGAGGGACTGAGAAGAAATTAGTGAGGGAATGAGTGAGGGAATGAGAAGGAATGAGTGAGGGAATGAGTGAGGGGTATTTAGAATAATGAAAAAGACAAGAGGATTTTGTGATGAAATTAAAGAAATTGAGTGGAGACCTGACTTAGGTGTTATCCAAAAAGATAACCTAGACGCCTCTCGTGCCAAATGTCTGCGCTGCTCTGATCTGGTGTGGTATAGCAGTAGATGAGTTCGAATGGTTAACCACTCAGGAAACCGCTTTACCACGCCTCAAGCCTTATTCATATCTTGTGCCTTTGCCAAAGCTGCTTATTTATCAGTGGCAGTATCATGCATCACACATGATAATGTACCTACGAGATAATGTACCTGATAATGGATGAAAAAGGCTGCATTAGATATGGCTGCAGGACAGAACATTTAATTATATGTTCAAGTTTAATCAAATGAGTCATTGTCAAGGGATTTGGCACTTTGACACTCGCAGCGTGATCCAGAAGAAAATGCAGCAACATATTGTGCCATTTCCAATTGATATAGCTGTCTGTCTGTGTCTGTCTGTGTCTGTCTGTCTGTGTCTGTCTGTCTGTCTGTGTCTGTCTGTCTGTCTGTCTGTCTGTCTGTCTGTCTGTCTCTGTCTGTCTGTCTCTGTCTGTCTGTCTCTGTCTGTCTCTGTCTGTCTGTCTCTGTCTGTCTGTCTCTGTCTGTCTCTGTCTGTCTCTGTCTGTCTGTTTAGTCTAATCTGACTCAGTACACCTTTAGATCAGTTTTGTCTCCCATGTCCTATCTGATATCTGACCTGGTTATTTTTCCTGTGTTATTATCATAATTTGATAGGCTAGCTATCAGGCACCACACACACACACACACACACACACACACACACACACACACACACACACACACACACACACACACACACACACACACACACACACACACACACACACACACACACACACACACACACACACACACACACACACACACACAGGATCAGTTGGCAGGGAAACACACACACACACACAGGATCAGTTGGCAGGGAAACACACACACACACACACAGGATCAGTTGGCAGGGAAACACACACACACAGGATCAGTTGGCAGGGAAACACACACACACAGGATCAGTTGACAGGGAAACACACACACACACACGGGATCAGTTGGCAGGGAAACACACTCAGGATCAGTTGGCAGGGAAACATATGGATAATAAAATTAAATCTATAAGATAAATATATACACACTGTAGGGCCATAAATCGGGTTATAGGACACACACACACCATGGCAGATTGGAGCCAATGATTGTAACAATGGCCAGAAGAGAGGAGAAAAGAAGGGATAGGAACAGAGAGATGTATAGACCTACCTGTCTAGACAGAAGAGAGAGATGTAGACCTCTACCTGTCTGGACAGAAGAGAGAGATGTTGACCTCTACCTGTCTGGACAGAAGAGAGAGATGTATGGATGTCATAAGGTGAATGCACCAATTTGTAAGTCGCTCTGGATAAGAGCGTCTGCTAAATGACTTAAATGTAAATGTATAGACCTACCTGTCTGGACAGAAGAGAGAGATGTAGACCTCTACCTGTCTGGACAGAAGAGAGAGATGTAGACCTCTACCTGTCTGGACAGAAGAGAAAGATGTAGACCTCTACCTGTCTGGACAGAAGAGACAGATGTTAGACCTCTACCTGTCTGGACAGAAGAGAAAGATGTAGACCTTTACCTGTCTGGACAGAAGAGACAGATGTTAGACCTCTACCTGTCTGGACAGAAGAGAAAGATGTAGACCTCTACCTGTCTGGACAGAAGAGACAGAGATGTAGACCTCTACCTGTCTGGACAGAAGAGAGAGATGTTAGACCTCTACCTGTCTGGACAGAAGAGAGAGATGTTAGACCTCTACCTGTCTGGACAGAAGAGACGGAGATGTTAGACCTCTACCTGTCTGGACAGAAGAGAGAGATGTAGACCTCTACCTGTCTGGACAGAAGAGACAGAGATGTTAGACCTCTACCTGTCTGGACAGAAGAGAGAGATGTTAGACCTCTACCTGTCTGGACAGAAGAGAGAGATGTTAGACCTCTACCTGTCTGGACAGAAGAGAGAGATGTTAGACCTCTACCTGTCTGGACAGAAGAGAGAGATGTTAGACCTCTACCTGTCTGGACAGAAGAGAGAGATGTTAGACCTCTACCTGTCTGGACAGAAGAGACAGATGTTAGACCTCTACCTGTCTGGACAGAAGAGAAAGATGTAGACCTCTACCTGTCTGGACAGAAGAGACAGAGATGTTAGACCTCTACCTGTCTGGACAGAAGAGACAGATGTTAGACCTCTACCTGTCTGGACAGAAGAGAGAGATGTTAGACCTCTACCTGTCTGGACAGAAGAGAGAGATGTAGACCTCTACCTGTCTGGACAGAAGAGACAAAGATGTAGACCTCTACCTGTCTGGACAGAAGAGAGAGATGTAGACCTCTACCTGTCTGGACAGAAGAGAAAGATGTAGACCTCTACCTGTCTGGACAGAAGAGAGAGATGTAGACCTCTACCTGTCTGGACAGAAGAGAGAGATGTAGACCTCTACCTGTCTGGACAGAAGAGAGAGATGTTAGACCTCTACCTGTCTGGACAGAAGAGACAGAGATGTAGACCTCTACCTGTCTGGACAGAACAGAAAGATGTAGACCTCTACCTGTCTGGACAGAAGAGACAGAGATGTTAGACCTCTACCTGTCTGGACAGAAGAGAGAGATGTTAGACCTCTACCTGTCTGGACAGAAGAGACAGAGATGTAGACCTCTACCTGTCTGGACAGAAGAGAAAGATGTAGACCTCTACCTGTCTGGACAGAAGAGAGAGATGTTAGACCTCTACCTGTCTGGACAGAAGAGAGAGATGTAGACCTCTACCTGTCTGGACAGGTGTGTGTGTGTCTATACACTGTTTTAGAGAGGGGGAAGATTCTCTGAAATGTCATCTGTAACAGGCCTCTCCCTTCCTCCACCTTTCCCATCTCAGTTTTGCCCCCCCCCCCCCCCCCCCCCCACCCCCCACCCTTTCCCCTCTGCTCAATTACATATATCTCAGCCCACTCTCTATCAATATCATAGGCCTGTCTACAAGCCTAACTCTCAGCCTCTGTCCATAGGAAATAAAGCCTTTTAAAAACACAAGCCAGCCGAGTGTGTTTAGTCCCTGAGTCCTTTTGTTCCTTCGAGAGAGAGGAGAGAGACAGGGGAAAGGGGGGGGGGGAGAGACGGGGGAAAGAGGGGGGATGGAGAGAGAGAGAGACGAGGGAAAGAGGGGGGAGGGAGAGAGAGAGAGACGGGGGAAAGAGGGGGAGGGAGAGAGAGAGAGACGGGGGAAAGAGGGGGGAGGGAGGGAGAGAGAGAGAGAGAGAGAGACGGGGGAAAGAGGGGAGAGAGAGAGAGCTAGAGAGAGAGAGATAGAGAGAGAGAGAGAGAGGGAGAGAGAGAGAGGGAGAGAGAGAGAGAGAGAGCTAGAGAGAGAGAGAGCTAGAGAGCTAGAGAGAGAGAGAGAGCTAGAGAGAGAGAGCTAGAGAGCTCTCTGAGGCCTTAGTGCTTCTTTAGTCAGAATCAGTTGCTGATCTTTAACAAATACTCAGAGGATCAGTGTAATATATTATGTATAGTTGTTTTACTAAAGACATTAAGAGATTGAGCTAACTTCTGCACTGAGGTGTTAGACATGAGAGGATAGTGAACTAGAAGGGGGAAGGTGGTCTCTTTTTCTATCCCTCTCCCTCTCCCTCTCCCTCTCACTCTCACTCTCCCTCTCTGCCTCTCTTCCCAACTAGCTCTCACAGTCTAACTTCAGAATTAGACGCTCATTCAAGGTTTCTCAAACATCAAATTTCGAAGTTGTTGCAAACGTCAAATTTTGAAGTATTTATTGAATTTAGGCATTAAATCTTCAAAAACAGCGCTCACTGTTGCCCCCTAGTGGCCAGTTTCCACGTCTTCTCCCAACATGAATGGACGTCAAATACTGACTTGTATCATAGGTGACCTGGCTGCTCTCCCTCTATGTCAATTCAATTCAAGGGGCTTTATTGGCATGGGAAACAGATGTTAGCATTGCCAAAGCAAGTGAAGTAGATAATATACAAAAGTGAAATAAACAAAAAAAATGAACAGTAAACATTACACTCACAGAAGTTGCTAAAGAATAAAGAAATTACAAATGTCATATTATGTCTATATACAGTGTTGTAATGATGTGCAAATAGTACAAAAAGGGAAAATAAATAAACATAAATATGGGTTGTATTTACAATGGTGTTCTTCACTGGTTGCCCTCTTGTGGCCTCAGGTCACACATATTGCTGCTGTGGTGGCACACTGTGGTATTTCACCCAGTAAATATGGGAGTTTATCAAAATCGGGTTTGTTTTTGAATTCTTTGGATCTATGTAATCTGAGGGAAATATGTGACTCTAATATGGTCATACATTTGACAGGATTTTAGGAAGTGCAGCTCAGTTTCCACCTCATTTTGGGGGCAGTGTGCACGTAGCCTGTCTTTTCTTGAGAGCCAGGTCTGCCTACGGTGGCCTTTCTCAATAGCAAGGCTATACTCACTGAGTCTGTAAATAGTCAAAGCTTTCCTTACGTTTGCGTCAGTCACGGTGGTCAGGTATTCTGCCACTGTGTACTCTCTGTTTAGGGCCAATTCTAGTTTGCTCTGTTTTTTTGTTAATTCTTTCAAATGTGTCAAGTAATTCTCTTTTTGTTTTCTCATGATTTGGTTGGGTCTAAATAGTTTCTGTCCTGGGGCTCTGTGGGGTGTGTTTGTGTTTGTGAATAGAGCCCCAGGAACAGTTTGCTTAGGGGACACTGTCTGTAGGTGATGGCTTTGTCATGGAAGATTTGGGAATCACTTCCTTTTTGGTGGTTGTAGAATTTAACAGGTCTTTTATGGGTTCTATTACTGATTCAAGTATTTTTAGCCAGTTGGTATGTCAAATTTTATGTTCCTTTTGCCTTCCCCTTCTTGCCTTGTCTCTCAGCTCGTTGACAGTTTTGTGGAAGTTACCTGTGGCGCTGATGTTTAGGCCAAATTATATATCGTTTTTTGTGTGCTCTAGGGCAACTGTGTCTAGATGGAAGTATGATTTGTTGTCCTGGCGACTGGACCTTTTTTGGAACACCATTATTTTGGTCTTACTGAGATTAACTATCAGGGCCCAGGTCTGGCAAAATCTGTGCAGAAGATCTAGGTGCTGCTGTAGGCCCTCCTTGGTTGGTCTCCATCTCCTCTTTTTGGGCCCCTCAATGAAAGAGTACCTAACTGCTTGACCAAATTCCTTACCTTAATACTATCTCAGAGAGAGAGAGAGAGAGAGAGAGAGAGAGAGAGAGAGAGAGAGAGAGAGAGAGAGAGAGAGAGAGAGAGAGAGAGAGAGAGAGAGAGAGAGAGAGAGAGAGAGAGAGAGAGAGAGAGAGAGAGAGAGAGAGAGAGAGAGAGAGAGATCCCTCCCAAATGTGCCGCCCTAGACAAAACAACCAACAAAAATGGGTCACAACTCCTGCAACTATGTCGCACGCTGGGTCTGTACATTGTCAATGGTAGGCTTCGAGGAGACTCCTATGGTAGGTACACCTACAGCTCATCCCTTGACAGTAGTACTGTAGATTACTTTATCACTGACCTCAACCAGGAGTCTCTCAGACCATTCACAGTCAGCCCAATAACCACCCATATCAGACCACAGCAAATCAGTCTACCTGGTCAGAGCAATACTCAGCCATGAGGCATCAAAGCCAAAGGAACTGCACAATATTAAGAAATGCTATAGATGGAAGGAATGTAGTGTGTAAACCTACCAAAAAACAATTAGGCAACAACAAATTCAATCCCTTTTAGACAACTTCCTGGACAAAACATTTCATTGTAATAGTGAAGGTGTAAACTTGGAAGTAGAAATCCTTAACAGTATATTTGACCTTTAAGCTTCCCTTTCAAATCTAAAATTTTCAAGCAGACAACTAAGAAAAAATAACAACAATGACAAATGGTTTGATGAAGAATGCAAAGCCTATGAAAGAAATTGAGAAACCTATCCAACCAAAAACATAGAGACCCAGAAAACCTGAGTCTACACCTTCACTCTGGTGAATCACTAAAACAATACAGAAAACCTGAGTCTACACCTTCACTATGGTGAATCAATAAAACAATACAAAAATAACTACGGAAAAAGAAGGAACAGCACGTCAGAAATCAGCTCAATGTAATTGAAGAATCCATAGACTCTAACCACTTCTGGGAAAATTGGAACGCACTAAACAAACAACCACACGAAGAATTATCTTTCCAAAATGGAAATGTGTGTATAAACCACTTCTCCAATATTTTTGGCTCTATAACAAAGAACAAAGAACAAAACAGCAAAAACATATACTGTGCCTTGGAAAAGTCTTCACCCCCTTGGCGTTTTTCCTGTAATTTCATGTAATAGACATACACAAAATAGTCCAAATTGGTGAAGTGAAATGAAAAAAATTACTTGTTTAAATTTATTTGATTTGATTTAAAACGGAAAAGTGGTGCCTGCATATGTATTCAGTCCCTTTGCTATGAAGCCCCTAAATACGATCTGATGCAACCAATTACCTTCAGAAGTCACATAATTAATTAGTAAAGTCCACCTGTGTAGCAATATAAGTGTCACATGATCTGTCACATGATCTCAGTATATATATACACCTGTTCTGAAAGGTCCCAGAGTCTGCAACATCACTATGCAAGGGGCACCACCAAGCAAGCGGCACCATGAAGACCAAGGAGCTCTCCAAACAGGTCATGGACAAAGTTGTGGGATAAGGGTTGGGTTATTTCTTTTATTTTGTACTTTGAACATCCCACGGAGCATCAATAAATCCATTATAAAAAAATGGCAAGAATATGGCACCACAACAAACCTGCCAAGAGAGGGCCACCCACCAAAACTCATAGACCAGGCAAGGAGGATGTGGAAGACTCCCCAAACATATGGAAGAAGGTACTCCGGTCAGATGAGACTAAAATTGAGCTTTATGGCCACCAAGGGAAACGTTGTATGGCACAAACCCAACATCTCTCATCACCCCGAGAACACCAACCCCATGGTGGTGGCAGCATCATGCTGTGGGGATGTTTTTCATCGGCAGGGACTGGGAAACTGGTCAGAATTGAAGGAATGATGGATGGCATTAAATACAGGGAAATTCTTGAGGGAAACCTGTTTCAGTCTTCCAGAGATTTGAGACTGGGATGGAGATTCACCTTCCAGCAGGACAATGACCCTAAGCATACTGCTAAAGCAACACTAAGGGGAAACATTTAAATGTCTTGGAAGGGCCTAGTCAAAGCCCAGACCTCAATCAAATTGAGAATCTGTGGTATGACTTAAATATTGCTGTACACCAGCAGGAACCCATCCAACTTCAAGGAGCTGGAGCAGTTTTGCCTTGAAGAATGGGCAATTATCCCAGTGGCTAGATGTGCCAAGCTTAAAGAAATATCCCAAGAGACTTGCAGCTGTAATTGCTGCAAAAGGTGGCTCTACAAAGTATTGACTTTGGGGGGGTGAATAGTTATGCACGCTCAAATGTTGTTTTTTGTCTTATTTCTTCTTTGTTTCACAATAAAAAAAATATTTTGCATCTTCAAAGTTGTAGGCATGTGTAAATCAAATGATACAAATCCCCCAAAAATGTATTTTAATTCCAGGTTGTAAGGCAACAAATTAGGAAAAATGCCAAGGGGTATATATATATATATATATATATATATATATATATATATATATATATATATATATATATATATATATATACACTGCTCAAAAAAATAAAGGGAACACTTAAACAACACAACGTAACTCCAAGTCAATCACACTTCTGTGAAATCAAACTGTCCACTTAGGAAGCAACACTGATTGACAATACATTTCATATACTGTTGTGCAAATGGAATAGACAAAAGGTGGAAATTATAGGCAATTAGCAAGACACCCCCAATAAAGGAGTGATTCTGCAGGTGGTGACCACAGACCACTTCTCCGTTCCTATGCTTCCTGGCTGATGTTTTGGTCACTTTTGAATGCTGCTGGCGGTGCTTTCACTCTAGTGGTAGCATGAGATGGAGTCTACAACCCACACAAGTGGCTCAGGTAGTGCAGCTCATCCAGGATGGCACATCAATGCGAGCTGTGGCAAGAAGGTTTGCTGTGTCTGTCAGCGTAGTGTCCAGAGCATGGAGACGCTACCAGGAGACAGGCCAGTACATCAGGAGACGTGGAGGAGGCCGTAGGAGGGCAACAACCCAGCAGCAGGACCGCTACCTCCGCCTTTGTGCAAGGAGGAGCACTGCCAGAGCCCTGCAAAATGACCTCCAGCAGGCCACAATTAGAAGAACGCAGAATTAGGCCGATACCCGCTAAGTATCAAAATCTAGAAAAGAGCCGGTAAATTCTAAAACCACCTAAAAGGAAGCGATTCCCAAACCTTCCATAACAAAGCCATCACCTACAGAGAAATTAACCTGGTGAAGAGCCCCATAAGCATGCTGGTCCTGGGGCTCTGTTCACAAACAGATTCCCCAAGACAGCAACACAATTAGGCCCAACCAAGTCATGAGAAAATATTGGGGGGAAAAAACTGTGCAAACTAGAATGCTATTTGGACCTAAACAGAGAGTACACAGTGGCAGAATACCTGACCACTGTGACTGACCCAAAATGATGGAAAGCTTTGACTATGTACAGACTCATTGAGCATAGCCTTGCTATTGAGAAAGGCTGCCGTAGGCAGACCTGGCTCTTAAGAGAAGACAGGCTATGTGCACACTGCCCACAAAATGAGGTGGAAACTGAGCTGCACTTCCTAACCTCCTGCCAAATGTATGACCATATTAGAGCCACATATTTCCCTCAAATTACACAGACCCACAAAGATTTGGAAAACAAATCCAACTTTGATAATCTCCGAAATCAATTGGGTGAAATCACAGCAGCAAGATTTTTTACCTGTTGCCACAAGAAAAGGTCAACCAGTGAAGAACAAAAACAATTGTAAATACAACCCATATTCATGTTTATTAATTTTCCCATTTGTACTTTAAATATTTGCACAACATTACAACACTGTATATAAACATATAGCATTTTGGAACGTTTGTGAGTGTACAGTTTACTTTTGTTTGTTATCTATTTGCTTTGGCAGTGTTAACATATATTTCCCATGTCAATTAAGCTACTGAAATTGAATTGACAGAGAGAGAGAGCTCCCCCTATATCCCTCCCTCTTTCCCTCTCTCTATCTCCCCCGCCAGCTCCTTCTCTCCCTCACTCCCTCCCTCCCCCCGTCTCTAACCCTCCATCCATCTGTCCCTCTCTCCCGCGCTCCCTCTCTCTCTCCTTCGCTATCTTTTCATTCCTCTCTCTCTCTGTCTCGATCTCTCTCTTTCTCTGTCCCTCTCCCTCCAACTCTCTCTCCCTCATCCCTCTCTCTCTCTGTCTCGATCTGTCTTTTTCTCTGTCCCTCTCCCTCCAACTCTCTCTCCCTCATCCCTCTCTCTCTCTGTCTCGATCTGTCTCTTTCTCTGTCCCTCTCCCTCCAACTCTCTCTCCCTCATCCCTCTCTCACTCTCTCCTTCACTCCCTGCCACTTTCTCTCTCACTCTCTCCCTCTCTCTCTCTCCCTCTTTCCCTACTACCCTCTCTCTCTCCCTTCATCCCTCTCTCACTTTCTCTCCCTCCCTCCCTCCCCCTCCCTCCTCTTTCTCTCTCCCTCCCCCTCTCTCCCTCTCCTCTCTCCCTCACCAGGGGCTTAGACTTTTAAAAAGGACATTTTCCTAGAAAATGGTATTCTGAGCAGTAAGTAGGTTTAAGCTACTTTCAAGGTTTAAGCTACGTAAGTTCCCTGGCAGGACAAACTCTTACACAGGTCAGGCATAGTAACTTCAGGGGGACTATCTTTGTCTTTGAACTGCAACACACACAACCACACCTCCCCCGTCTCCTCCTCTCATTCTCGGAGCGCCCCTGACCTCTTCCTCCTTGACCTTTCTACCATTTGACCTAGCCGAAGCAAGTGAAATAGATCATAAATAACAGTGAAATAAACAAAAAATGAACAGTAATCTCTCATTCTAATTCTCTCTCCTATACCCACCTTCCTGACTCCTCCCCCTTCTCTCCTCCCCCCTCCTCTTCCTCTCCTCCCTCCCTCCCTCCCTCCTCTCCTCTCCCTCTCCTCCCCCCTCCTCTCCTCCCCCTCCTCTTCCTCTCCTCCCTCTCTCCTCTCCTCTCCTCTCACTCTCCTCCCCCTCCTCTCCTCCCCCTCCTCTTCCTCTTCCTCTTCCTCTCCTCTCCTCCCTCTCTCCTCTTCCTCTCCTCTCCTCTTCCTCTCCTCTCCTCTCCTCCCCCTCCTCTTCCTCTTCCTCTTCCTCTCCTCTCCTCCCTCTCTCCTCTTCCTCTCCTCTCCTCTCCTCCCTCTCTCCTCTTCCTCTCCTCTCCTCTCCTCTCCTCTCCTCTCCCCACCCCTACTCTCCTCTCCCCCCTCTTCCTCTCCTCTCCTCTCCCCTCCTCTCTTCCTCTCCTCCCCCTTCCTTACTCCCTCATGTTGTCTCTGACCTTTAGCTCCTAGTTTCCAGCTGGTGTTTGGCAGGTGTATGATGATTGGTCTTGATAACAACACTGGAGATAAAAGCTGTAAGACAGGGGTGTCAAACTCATTCCATGGAGGGCCTAGTGTCTGTGCGTTTTTTCCTTGCAATTAAGACCTAGACAATCAGGTGAGGGAGCGGGAGAGAGAGAGGGAGAGAGAGAGAAATTTTAAAAGCCAATATTGAGGATATGCTCAATTAAGATCAAGTTCTTGTCTCTTGAGATATTTTGTCCCTTATCTTACATTTCAATGCTTTACACTGCCCCCCTCTGGTGAATTCTAGAACTGACTCATCCTGACTTCGAATCAGTTTAGCCTTTTAGATCACAATGAATAACATTACATGGATACAGGGAGGACCTGATCCCAGATCAGCACTCCTACTCTGAGATGCTTGTTACATACTGCCCCAGAGCTCAAAGCCAGCCTGACTTTCTTTCTCTTTAGCTTTGTTCTCATTCCAGAACCTAACTGTGCAGGTATCAATTCAAATCAAAATGTATTTGTCACATGCAACAGGTGTAGACCTTACAGTGAAATGCTGAAAACAACAGGTGTACTAGACCTTACAGTGAAATAAGGTAAGAAAGAGATAAGTAAAAACAAGTAATTAAAGAGCGGCAGATAATAACAATAGTGGGGCTATGTACAGGGGGTACCGGTACAGAGTCAATGTGTCAATGTGCAGGGGCACCGGTGACGAGGTAATTGAGATAATTATGTACATGCAGTTAGGGTTGTTAAAGTGGCTATGCATAGATAATAACAGAGAGTAGTAGCAGCGTGGGGGGGTGCAAATAGTCTGGGAAGCCATTTGATTTGCTGTTCAGGAGGCTTGGGGGTAGAAGCTGTTTAGAAGCCTCTTGGACCTAGACTTGGCGCTTGCCGTGCGGTAGCAGAGAGAACAGTCTATGACTAGGGTGGCTGGAGTCACCGCCTGGTATAGAGGTCCTGGATGGCAGGAACCTTGGCCCCGTTGATGTACTGGGCTGTACCCACTACCCTCTGTAGTGCCTTGCAGTCGGAGGCCGAGCAGTTGCCATACCATGCAGTGATGCAACCCGTCAGGATGCTCTCGATGGTGCAGCTGTAAAATCTTTTGATGATCTTAGGACCCATGCCAAATCTTTTCAGTTTCCTGAGGGGGAAAAGGTTTTGTTGTGCCCTCTTTACGACTGTCTTGGTGTGCTTGGACCATGATAGTTTGTTGGTGATGTGGACACCAAGGAACTTGAAGCTCTCAACCTGCTCCACAACAGCCCCGTCGATGAGAATGGGGGCGTGCTCGGTCCTCTTTTGTAGTCCACAATCAACTCCTTTGTCTTGATCACGTAGAGGGAGAGATTGTTGTCCTTGCACCCCATGGTCAGGTCTCTGACCTCCTCCCTATAGGCTGTCTCATCGTTGTCAGTGATCAGGCCCACCACTGTTGTGTCATCAGCAAACTTAATGATGGTGTTGGAGTTGTGCTTGGCCGTGCAGTCATGAGGGAACAGGAGGGGACTCAGGGGGAGCTGTTTAGTCCCAGGGTCCTTAGCTTAGTGATGAGTATTGAGGGCACTATGGTGTTGAACTCTGAGCTCCTGTCAATGAATAGGATTCACATAGGTGTTCCTTTTGTCCAGGTGTGAAAGGGCAGTGTGTAGTGCAATAGAGATTGCATCATCTGTGGATCTGTTGGCGCGGTATGCAAATTGGAGTCGGTCTAGGGTTTCTGGGATAATGTTGTTGATGTGAGCCATGACCAGCCTTTCAAAGCACTTCATGGCTACAGCCGCGAGTGCTACGGGTCGGTAGTCATTTAGGCAGGTTACCTTAGTGTTCTTGGGCATAGGGACTATGGTGGTCAGCTTGAAACATGTTGATATTACAGACTCAGACAGGTAGAGGTTCAAAATGTCAGTGAAGACACTTGCCAGTTGGTCAGCGCATGCTCGGAGTACACGTCCTGGTAATCCGTCTGGCTCAGTGGCTTTGTGAATGTTGACCTATTTTAAGGTCTTACTCACATCGACTGTGGAGAGTGTGATCACACAGTCATCTGGAACAGTTGATGCTCTCATGCATGTTTCAGTGTTAATTGCCTCGAAGCGAGCATACAAGTTATTTAGCTCGTCTGGTAGGCTCTTGTCACTGGGCAGCTCTCGGCTGTGCTTCCTTTTGTAGGTCTGTAATAGTTTGCAAGCGCTGCCACATCCGACGAGCGTCGGAGCCGGTGTAGTACGATTTGATCTTATTCCTGTATTGACGCTTTGCCTGTTTGATGGTTCGTCGAAGGGCATAGCAGGATTTCTTATAAGCTTCCAGATTAGAGTCCCGCTCCTTGAAAGTGGCAGCTCTACCCTTTAGCTGAGTACGAATGTTGCCTGTAATCCATGGCTTCTGGTTGGGGTATGTACGTACAGTCACTGTGGGGACGACATCCTCAATGCACTTATTGATAAAGACATTGACTGATGTGGTGTACTCTTCAATGCCATCGGAAGAATCGCGGAACATATTCCAGTCTGTGCTAGCAAAACAGTCCTGTAGTTTAGCATCTGCTTCATCTGACCACTTTCTTTATCGACCGAGTCACTGGTGCTTCTTGCTTTAATTTTTGCTTGTAAGCAGGAATCAGGAGGATAGAGTTGTGGTCAGATTTGCCAAATGGAGGGTGAGGGAGAGCTTTGTACGTGTAAAGGTGGTCTAGAATTTTTATTCCCTCTGGTTGCACATTTAACATGTTGTTAGAAATTCTGTGAAACTGATTTAAGTTTCTCTGCATTTAAGTCACAGGCCACTAGGAGCGCTGCCTCTGGATGAGTGTTTTCCTGTTTGCTTATGGCAGAATACAGCTCATTTAGTGCGGTTTTAGTTCCAACCTCGCTCTGTTGTGGTATATAGACACCTACGAAAAAAACAGATGAAAACTCTTTGGGTAAATTGTGAGGTCTGCAGCTTATCACATGATACTCCACCTCAGGCGAGCAAAACTTTGAGACTTCCTTCGATGTCGTGCACCAACTGTTGTTTACGTAAATGCATAGGCCCCCCGCCCCGTGTCTTACCAGAGGCTGCTGTTCTGTCCTGCCAATAGAGTGTGTAACCCGCCAGCTGTATGTTCTTAATGTCGTCGTTCAGCCACGACTCGTTGAAACATAAAAATATTACAGTTTTTAATGTCCCATTTGTAGGATATACGTGATTTCAGTTCGTCCCATTTATTTTCTAGCGATTGAACGTTAGCTAGCAGAATGGAGGGTAAGGGTAGATGAGCCATTCGTCGCCTGGTCCTCACAAGGAACCCTGATCTTTTTCCTCAAAATCTACCTTTCCTTCTCCAACGAATCACGGGGATCGGGGTCTGGTTGGGTGTCAACAGTATATCCCTCGCGTCCGACTCATTGAAGAAAAACTCTCCGTCCTGTTTAAGGTGAGCAATCCCAGTTCTGATTTTTAGAAGCTCTTTTCGGTCATAGGAGACGGTAACAGCAACATTATGTACAAAACAAGTTACGAACAACGCGAAAAAACAAACAAAACAGCATGATTGGTTGAGGGCCAATAAGACGGCAGCCCTACCCACCGGCGCCATTATAATGTCCGAGTGATTAGAGCGTTGGGCCAGTAACCGAAAGGTTGCTGGCTCGAATCCCCGAACTGACAAAGTAAAATGATGTCGTTCTGCCCCTGAACAAGGCACTTAACCCATTGTCCCCTGTGGGCCTTCCTTATAAATAAGAATGTATTCTTAACTGACTTGCCTAGTTAAATAAAGGTTCAAATTAAACTTTTAAATTGAAAAACCTTCAGAATCTGAGTTACATGTGTCACACTCAGTTAAGTCCTACAATCCCCTTCATAGGAACTGAAACAATGTTATTATGTTATATTAGAAGGTCCATAGAGGGGAAATATGGATTTAATAATAAACATATCAACCAGCTAATTGGATCTACGATGATAGTGATCGCCACCATAATAACATCTATGAAGAAAGATTTTCAGAATTTTTTTCTCTATTTCATTGTTTTTCTTTCTCTCTCTTTTCTTCAGCCAGGAAGTGACTGTCTGGAACTCTGGCATAGAACCTGTATTGTTACAGCCATTAACTCCAATGGCTAAGATTTTCAAATCAAGTTTTGTCACCATAGTGTGTGTGTGTGTGTGTGTGTGTGTGTGTGTGTGCGTGCGTGCGTGCGTGCGTGCGTGCGTGCGTGCGTGCGTGCGTGCGTACGCACAGTGATGTAAAAATGTTGATACTTGAGGAAAAGGAAAGATACCTTAATAGAAAATGACTAAAGTGAAAGTCACCCAGTAAAATATTACTTTAGTAAAAATCTAGAAGTAGCAAAAGTATAAATCATTTCAAGTTCCTTATTTATGGCAAACCAGACGGCACAATTATCTTTTTATTTTCTTTTACAGATAGCCAGGGGAACACTCCAACACTCAGACATCATTTACAGATAGCCAGGGACACACTCCAACACTCAGACATCATTTACAGATAGCCAGGGGCACACTCCAACACTCAGACATCATTTACAGATAGCCAGGGGCACACTCCAACACTCAGACATCATTTACAGATAGCCAGGGGCACACTCCAACACTCAGACATCATTTACAGATAGCCAGGGGCACGCTCCAACACTCAGACATCATTTACAGATAGCCAGGGGCACACTCCAACACTCAGACATCATTTACAGATAACCAGGGGCACACTCCAACACTCAGACATCATTTACAGATAGCCAGGGGCACGCTCCAACACTCAGACATCATTTACAGATAGCCAGGGGCACACTCCAACACTCAGACATCATTACAGATAGCCAGGGGCACACTCCAACACTCAGACATCATTACAGATAGCCAGGGGCACACTCCAACACTCCAACATCATTTACAAACTAAGCATGTTTGTTTAGTGAGTCTGCCAGGTCAGAGGCTGTAGGGATGAGCAGGGATGTTCCCTTGATAAGTGTTTGAATTTGACCATTTTCCTGTCCAGCTAAGCATTCGAAATGTAATGAGTACTTTTGGGTGTCAGGGAACATGTATGGAGTAAAAAGTACATCATTTTCTTTAGGAATGTAGTGGAGTAAAAGTAGTCAAAAATATAAATAGTAAAATACAGATGCACGCCAAAAACTATTTAAGTAGTACTTTAAAGTAGTAATTTAGTACTTTCAAGTATTTTTACTTAAGTATGTTACACCACTGTGTGTGTGTGTGTGTGTGGGGGGGGGGGGGGGTGTCTTCATGTCTTCCTGTCTTCCTACATGTTTTCATGTCTTCCTTCATGTTTTCATGTCTTCCTACATGTTTTCATGTCTTCCTTCATGTCATCATGTCTTCCTTCATGTTTTCCTGTCTTCCTACATGTCTTCATGTCTTCCTACATGTCTTCATGTCTTCATGTCTTCCTACATATCTTCATGTCTTCCTACATGTCTTCAGTCTTCATGTCTTCCTTCATGTCATCCTACATGTCTTCATGTCTTCCTTCATGTCTTCATGTCTTCCTACTTGTCTTCCTACATGTTTTCATGTCTTCCTACATGTCTTCATGACT
The DNA here is from genome assembly GCF_029448725.1 of Salvelinus fontinalis. Lineage (NCBI taxonomy): Eukaryota > Metazoa > Chordata > Actinopteri > Salmoniformes > Salmonidae > Salvelinus > Salvelinus fontinalis. The sequence continues at coordinate 24,604,125 of NC_074700.1, read as the reverse complement.
TCCTTCATGTCATCATGTCTTCATGTTTCCTACTTGTCTTCCTACATGTCTTTATGTCTTCCTACATGTCTTCCTACATGTCTTCATGTCTTCCTACATGTCTTCATGTCTTCCTACATGTCTTCATGTCTTTCTACATGTCTTCAAATCTTCCTTCATGTCTTCATGTCTTCCTACATGTCTTCATGTATTTCTACATGTCTCCATGTCTTCCTACATGTCTTCATGTCGTCCTTCATGTCTTCATGTCTTCCTACATGTCTTCATGTCTTTCTACATGTTTTCATGTCTTCCTTCATGTCATCATGTCTTCCTTCATGTTTTCCTGTCTTCCTACATGTCTTCATGTCTTCCTACATGTCTTCATGTCTTCATGTCTTCCTACATATCTTCATGTCTTCCTACATGTCTTCAGTCTTCATGTCTTCCTTCATGTCATCCTACATGTCTTCATGTCTTCCTTCATGTCTTCATGTCTTCCTACTTGTCTTCCTACATGTCTTCATGTCTTCCTACATGTCTTCATGACTTCCTTCATGTCATCATGTCTTCATGTTTCCTACTTGTCTTCCTACATGTCTTTATGTCTTCCTACATGTCTTCCTACATGTCTTCATGTCTTCCTACATGTCTTCATGTCTTCCTACATGTCTTCATGTCTTTCTACATGTCTTCAAATCTTCCTTCATGTCTTCATGTCTTCCTACATGTCTTCATGTATTTCTACATGTCTCCATGTCTTCCTACATGTCTTCATGTCGTCCTTCATGTCTTCATGTCTTCCTACATGTCTTCATGTCTTTCTACATGTCTTCATGTCTTCCTACATGTCTTCATGTCTTCCTACATGTCTTCATGTCTTTCTACATGTCTTCATGTCTTCCTACATGTCTTCATGTCTTCCTACATGTCTTCATATCTTCCTACATGTCTTCATGTCTTCCTACATGTCTTCATGTCTTCCTACATGTCTTCATATCTTCCTACATGTCTTCATGTCTTCCTACATGTCTTCATGTCTTTCTACATGTCTTCATATCTTCCTACATGTCTTCATATCTTCCTACATGTCTTCATGTCTTCCTACATGTCTTCATATCTTCCTACATGTCTTCATGTCTTCCTACATGTCTTCATATCTTCCTACATGTCTTCATGTCTTCCTACATGTCTTCATGTCTTCCTACATGTCTTCATGTCTTCCTACATGTCTTCATATCTTCCTACATGTCTTCATGTCTTCCTACATGTCTTCATATCTTCCTACATGTCTTCAGTCTTCATGTCTTCCTTCATGTCATCCTACATGTCTTCATGTCGTCCTTCATGTCTTCATGTCTTCCTACATGTCTTCATGTCTTTCTACATGTTTTCATGTCTTCCTTCATGTCATCATGTCTTCCTTCATGTTTTCCTGTCTTCCTACATGTCTTCATGTCTTCCTACATGTCTTCATGTCTTCATGTCTTCCTACATATCTTCATGTCTTCCTACATGTCTTCAGTCTTCATGTCTTCCTTCATGTCATCCTACATGTCTTCATGTCTTCCTTCATGTCTTCATGTCTTCCTACTTGTCTTCCTACATGTCTTCATGTCTTCCTACATGTCTTCATGACTTCCTTCATGTCATCATGTCTTCATGTTTCCTACTTGTCTTCCTACATGTCTTTATGTCTTCCTACATGTCTTCCTACATGTCTTCATGTCTTCCTACATGTCTTCATGTCTTCCTACATGTCTTCATGTCTTTCTACATGTCTTCAAATCTTCCTTCATGTCTTCATGTCTTCCTACATGTCTTCATGTATTTCTACATGTCTCCATGTCTTCCTACATGTCTTCATGTCGTCCTTCATGTCTTCATGTCTTCCTACATGTCTTCATGTCTTTCTACATGTCTTCATGTCTTCCTACATGTCTTCATGTCTTCCTACATGTCTTCATGTCTTTCTACATGTCTTCATGTCTTCCTACATGTCTTCATGTCTTCCTACATGTCTTCATATCTTCCTACATGTCTTCATGTCTTCCTACATGTCTTCATGTCTTCCTACATGTCTTCATATCTTCCTACATGTCTTCATGTCTTCCTACATGTCTTCATGTCTTTCTACATGTCTTCATATCTTCCTACATGTCTTCATATCTTCCTACATGTCTTCATGTCTTCCTACATGTCTTCATATCTTCCTACATGTCTTCATGTCTTCCTACATGTCTTCATATCTTCCTACATGTCTTCATGTCTTCCTACATGTCTTCATGTCTTCCTACATGTCTTCATGTCTTCCTACATGTCTTCATATCTTCCTACATGTCTTCATGTCTTCCTACATGTCTTCATATCTTCCTACATGTCTTCAGTCTTCATGTCTTCCTTCATGTCATCCTACATGTCTTCATGTCGTCCTTCATGTCTTCATGTCTTCCTACATGTCTTCATGTCTTTCTACATGTTTTCATGTCTTCCTTCATGTCATCATGTCTTCCTTCATGTTTTCCTGTCTTCCTACATGTCTTCATGTCTTCCTACATGTCTTCATGTCTTCATGTCTTCCTACATATCTTCATGTCTTCCTACATGTCTTCAGTCTTCATGTCTTCCTTCATGTCATCCTACATGTCTTCATGTCTTCCTTCATGTCTTCATGTCTTCCTACTTGTCTTCCTACATGTCTTCATGTCTTCCTACATGTCTTCATGACTTCCTTCATGTCATCATGTCTTCATGTTTCCTACTTGTCTTCCTACATGTCTTTATGTCTTCCTACATGTCTTCCTACATGTCTTCATGTCTTCCTACATGTCTTCATGTCTTCCTACATGTCTTCATGTCTTTCTACATGTCTTCAAATCTTTCTTCATGTCTTCATGTCTTCCTACATGTCTTCATGTATTTCTACATGTCTCCATGTCTTCCTACATGTCTTCATGTCGTCCTTCATGTCTTCATGTCTTCCTACATGTCTTCATGTCTTTCTACATGTCTTCATGTCTTCCTACATGTCTTCATGTCTTCCTACATGTCTTCATGTCTTTCTACATGTCTTCATGTCTTCCTACATGTCTTCATGTCTTCCTACATGTCTTCATATCTTCCTACATGTCTTCATGTCTTCCTACATGTCTTCATGTCTTCCTACATGTCTTCATATCTTCCTACATGTCTTCATGTCTTCCTACATGTCTTCATGTCTTTCTACATGTCTTCATATCTTCCTACATGTCTTCATATCTTCCTACATGTCTTCATGTCTTCCTACATGTCTTCATATCTTCCTACATGTCTTCATGTCTTCCTACATGTCTTCATATCTTCCTACATGTCTTCATGTCTTCCTACATGTCTTCATGTCTTCCTACATGTCTTCATGTCTTCCTACATGTCTTCATATCTTCCTACATGTCTTCATGTCTTCCTACATGTCTTCATATCTTCCTACATGTCTTCATGTCTTCCTTCATGTCTTCATGTCTTTCTACATGTCTTCATGTCTTTCTACATGTCTTCATGTCTTCCTACATGTCTTCATATCTTCCTACATGTCTTCATGTCTTCCTACATGTCTTCATGTCTTCCTACATGTCTTCATGTCTTCATGTTTCCTACTTGTCTTCCTACATGTCTTTATGTCTTCCTACATGTCTTCCTACATGTCTTCATGTCTTCCTACATGTCTTCATGTCTTCCTACATGTCTTCATGTCTTCCTGCATGTCTTCATGTCATCCTACATGTCTTCATGTCTTCCTACATGTCTTCAAATCTTCCTACATGTCTTCATGTCTTCCTTCATGTCTTCCTACATGTCTTCATATATTCCTACATGTCTTCATGTCTTCCTACATGTCTTCATGTCTTCCTACATGTCTTCAAATCTTCCTACATGTCTTCATGTCTTCCTTCATGTCTTCCTACATGTCTTCATGTCTTCCTACATGTCTTCATATCTTCCTACATGTCTTCATGTCTTCCTACATGTCTTCATGTCTTCCTACATGTCTTCATGTCTTCCTACATGTCTTCATGTCTTCCTACATGTCTTCATGTCTTCCTTCATGTCTTCCTACATGTCTTCATATATTCCTACATGTCTTCATGTCTTCCTACATGTCTTCATGTCTTCCTACATGTCTTCATGTCTTCCTACATGTCTTCATGTCTTCATGTCTTCATGTCTTCCTACATGTCTTCATGTCTTCATGTCTTCCTACATGTCTTCATGTCTTCCTACATGTCTTCATGTCTTCTTGTCTTCATGTCTTCATGTCTTCCTACATGTCTTCATGTCTTCATGTCTTCCTACATGTCTTCATGTCTTCCTACATGTCTTCATGTCTTCATGTCTTCCTACTTGTCTTCCTACATGTCTTTATGTCTTCCTACATGTCTTCATGTCTTCCTACATGTCTTTATGTCTTCCTACATGTCTTCCTACATGTCTTCATATCTTACTACATGTCTTCATATCTTCCTACATGTCTTCATGTCTTCCTTCATGTCTTCATGTCTTCCTACATGTCTTCATGTCTTCCTTCATGTCTTCACATCTTCCTACATGTCTTCATGTCTTTCTACATGTCTTCATGTCGTCCAACATGTCTTCATGTCTTCCTACATGTCTTCATGTCTTCCTACATGTCTTCATGTCTTCCTTAATGTCTTCCTTCATGTCTTCCTGCTCAGGCTCACAAGTGCTTACACAGTGATCTTTATCCAGACCTCTAGTGTGAATACTACTTGAAGTTATAGCATCTAATTTGATGTGTAGCCTGCTGTACAATCCTTCATGACGTTTTCCCCTTTCCAAAAATACTGCCCTGCCCTGTCTGGCATCTAACAACTCAACCCATTTCCCTTCAATTAAAGGCATGTAGGTACGCATGCTATTGGATACATAAAAGGCTTTTGAAGTCACCTTTGTGCCAGTGCTTGTATCTGTAGATAGATAGCCAGCCAAAGCTTTAGAGCGTCTAACAAGAACCTGCAGTATATTTCTCAAAGGACAGGATATGAGGCATGCAGGTTAGTGAAAGGATAGGTTACTGTGAGACACGTAGCTACACATCTCCTTTGATGGACCTAAAAGGCTTGGATGAATTCATCTGAGGTCTCCTCACCCATCACTAGTGTCCATCTTCGGAAGCCTACTTCTTAAGGATCCGCCCCTTTTTCTTTCTTTTTTATCGCCTAAAATGACATACCCAAATCTAACTGCCTGTAGCTCAGGACCCGAAGCAAGGATATGCATATTCTTGATACCATTTGAAAGGAAACACTTTGAAGTTTGTGGAAATGTGAAATGAATGTAGGTGAATATAACACATTAGATCTGGTAAAAGATAATACAAGATAATTTATATTTTTTTTGTACCATCTTTGAAATGCAAGAGAAAGGCCATAATGTATTATTCCAGCCCAGGCACAATTTAGATTTTGGCCACTAGATGGCAGAAGTGTATGTGCAATGTTTTAGACTGATCCAATGAACCATTGCATTTCTGTTAAAATGTTGTAAAATGTGCCTAATTGGTTTAGTAATAACTTTTCATGTTCATAACTGTGCACTTTCCTCAAACAATAGCATGGTATTCTTTCACTGTAATAGCTACTGTAAATTGGACAGTGCAGTTAGATGAACAAGAATTTAAGCTTTCTGCCAATATCAGATACATCTATGTCCTGGGAAATGTTCTTGTACTTACAATCTCATGCTAATCGCATTAGCCTACTTTAACTCGACCGTCCCGTGGGGGACCCACCGATCCTGTAGAGATTTTAAAGGCCCAGTGCAGTAAAAATACAGTTTTCCTGTGTGTGTTGTATCATATTTTACAACCACTGAGGAAACTACTAACACTGTAAAAATGTTTAAAACAATTTTCAGTGTTATTTACCGATAGTTGCTAGTTGAATATATATATAGATCTAGATATAATTAGATAGATTATTACATGGAATATGATTATTAGATATAATCTAGAACCTTCTAATTAGCAGGCTTTCATGGAGACATCACCACCCACTAAGTGCAGCCTTCAATTCAACATCTATTTCACGTTGGTTCAAAATTCGTTAATTAATAGACCAATAACAAAGTGAGTTCCAAACCACTCTGCCAATAACAGATAGTTTTCAGTTTTCCCCTCCTTATTCAGACTTCTCCCAGACAGTCCTAGCAAAATTCTTGCTTGGTATTTTATTAGGATCTCCATTAGCTGTTGCGAAAGCAGCAGCTACTCTTCCTGGGGTTCCACACAAAGCATGAAACATAATGCAGAACATTAATAGACGAGAACAGCTCGAGGACAGAATTACATAGAAATAGTTGAGAAATACTTTTTTTCCTAAGAAGCTTGTCCATTTTAATGAACATTTATTACAGTAAGATTGTTTTCCAGAAATGATATAATATTCATATAAAAATGGCCTTTAATCAAAATAAGAAAAACTCGAGCACACACACTGTTTACTTTTTATTAAGTGGACCTTTGCTTTTTAATAACCCTTCTCTGTCGCTCTCAAGTAGTGCACTGTGTAGTGAATAGGGTTCCATTTGGAAAACATCCTAGGTGTTAGGAGGAGCAGTGTGTTGAGGAGAGAGGAGACTGAGGAGAACCAGGGCAGTGGAAAACATCCTGGTGTTAGGAGGAGCAGTGTATTGAGGAGACTGAGGAGAACCAGGGCAGTGGAAAACATCCTGGTGTTAGGAGGAGCAGTGTATTGAGGAGACTGAGGAGAACCGGGGCAGTGGAAAACATCCTGGTGTTAGGAGGAGCAGTGTGTTGAGGAGAGAGGAGACTGAGGAGAACCAGGGCAGTGGAAAACATCCTGGTGTTAGGAGGAGCAGTGTGTTGAGGAGAGAGGAGACTGAGGAGAACCAGGGCAGTGGAAAACATCCTGGTGTTAGGAGGAGCAGTGTGTTGAGGAGAGAGGAGACTGAGGAGAACCGGGGCAGTGGAAAACATCCTGGTGTTAGGAGGAGCAGTGTGTTGAGGAGAGAGGAGACTGAGGAGAACCAGGGCAGTGGAAAACATCCTGGTGTTAGGAGGAGCAGTGTGTTGAGGAGAGAGGAGACTGAGGAGACTGAGGAGAACCGGGGCAGTGGAAAACATCCTGGTGTTAGGAGGAGCAGTGTGTTGAGGAGAGAGGAGACTGAGGAGAACCGAGGCAGTGGAAAACATCCTGGTGTTAGGAGGAGCAGTGTGTTGAGGAGAGAGGAGACTGAGGAGAACCAGGGCAGTGGAAAACATCCTGGTGTTAGGAGGAGCAGTGTGTTGAGGAGAGAGGAGACTGAGGAGAACCAGGGCAGTGGAAAACATCCTGGTGTTAGGAGGAGCAGTGTGTTGAGGAGAGAGGAGACTGAGGAGAACCAGGGCAGTGGAAAACATCCTGGTGTTAGGAGGAGCAGTGTGTTGAGGAGAGAGGAGACTGAGGAGAACCAGGGCAGTGGAAAACATCCTGGTGTTAGGAGGAGCAGTGTGTTGAGGAGAGAGGAGACTGAGGAGAACCAGGGCAGTGGAAAACATCCTGGTGTTAGGAGGAGCAGTGTGTTGAGGAGAGAGGAGACTGAGGAGAACCAGGGCAGTGGAAAACATCCTGGTGTTAGGAGGAGCAGTGTGTTGAGGAGAGAGGAGACTGAGGAGAACCAGGGCAGTGGAAAACATCCTGGTGTTAGGAGGAGCAGTGTGTTGAGGAGAGAGGAGACTGAGGAGAACCGGGGCAGTGGAAAACATCCTGGTGTTAGGAGGAGCAGTGTGTTGAGGAGAGAGGAGACTGAGGAGAACCGGGGCAGTGGAAAACATCCTGGTGTTAGGAGGAGCAGTGTGTTGAGGAGAGAGGAGACTGAGGAGAACCGGGGCAGTGGAAAACATCCTGGTGTTAGGAGGAGCAGTGTGTTGAGGAGAGAGGAGACTGAGGAGAACCAGGGCAGTGGAAAACATCCTGGTGTTAGGAGGAGCAGTGTGTTGAGGAGAGAGGAGACTGAGGAGAACCAGGGCAGTGGAAAACATCCTGGTGTTAGGAGGAGCAATGTGTTGAGGAGAGAGGAGACTGAGGAGACTGAGGAGAACCAGGGCAGTGGAAAACATCCTGGTGTTAGGAGGAGCAGTGTGTTGAGGAGAGAGGAGACTGAGGAGAACCAGGGCAGTGGAAAACATCCTGGTGTTAGGAGGAGCAGTGTGTTGAGGAGAGAGGAGACTGAGGAGAACCAGGGCAGTGGAAAACATCCTGGTGTTAGGAGGAGCAGTGTGTTGAGGAGAGAGGAGACTGAGGAGAACCAGGGCAGTGGAAAACATCCTGGTGTTAGGAGGAGCAGTGTGTTGAGGAGAGAGGAGACTGAGGAGAACCGGGGCAGTGGAAAACATCCTGGTGTTAGGAGGAGCAGTGTGTTGAGGAGAGAGGAGACTGAGGAGAACCGGGGCAGTGGAAAACATCCTGGTGTTAGGAGGAGCAGTGTGTTGAGGAGAGAGGAGACTGAGGAGAACCAGGGCAGTGGAAAACATCCTGGTGTTAGGAGGAGCAGTGTGTTGAGGAGAGAGGAGACTGAGGAGAACCAGGGCAGTGGAAAACATCCTGGTGTTAGGAGGAGCAGTGTGTTGAGGAGAGAGGAGACTGAGGAGAACCAGGGCAGTGGAAAACATCCTGGTGTTAGGAGGAGCAGTGTGTTGAGGAGAGAGGAGACTGAGGAGAACCAGGGCAGTGGAAAACATCCTGGTGTTAGGAGGAGCAGTGTGTTGAGGAGAGAGGAGACTGAGGAGACTGAGGAGAACCAGGGCAGTGGAAAACATCCTGGTGTTAGGAGGAGCAGTGTGTTGAGGAGAGAGGAGACTGAGGAGACTGAGGAGAACCAGGGCAGTGGGGGAGTCCCACGCTATGGGCCTACACACATATGCACACACGTACACACCTGGGAGTTGATTCGACAAACACCAGTGGAGTACAGGAATCTCATGGCAACCTAAACACAGCTGGACTGGGCCGACCCCCCCCCCCCCCTGTACACACACACACACACACATACATACACACGTACACACGTAGACACACACAGACTGTACAGTCCCCCTTGGCTAATCTCTCTCCCACCATGTAAATATGGAGAGAGAGAGGGAGAGAGAGAAATATGACCCACATCTCCTCTCTTCCCTCTCTCCTCTCTCCTCTCTTCTCCCTCCTCTCTCTCTCTCTCACCTATCCGTCCCATCTCCCTCCTCTCTCTCTCCCCTATCCGTCCCATCTCCCTCCTCTCTCTCTCCCCTATCCGTCCCATCTCCCTCCTCTCTCTCTCCCCTATCCGTCCCATCTCCCTCCTCTCTCTCTCCCCTATCCGTCCCATCTCCCTCCCATCTCCCTCCTCTCTCTCTCCCCTATCCGTCCCATCTCCCTCCTCTCTCTCTCCCCTATCCGTCCCATCTCCCTCCTCTCTCTCTCCCCTATCCGTCCCATCTCCCTCCTCTCTCTCTCCCCTATCCGTCCCATCTCCCTCCTCTCTCACCCCTATTCCCCTGTCCGCCTGCACACGTCAAAGGTTTCAAAGTGAAGGGATGTAAAGTCGAGTTGGATAACAGAGAGACACTCTGCTATGACTAGACCTCCCCAAAATGTCTACGTTTTTTAAGGTCGTCCACATGACGTCAACTTTTCATCTGTAAGTTATTTTAACGTCTAAAAGGACTACGAGGAGAAATTGAGGTGTTATTTTAACAGTAATTACCCCAAATCTTGTTCGTTGTGTTACGTTAGTTGTTTGGATTTAATTTCAACAGTCCCTTTAGGATACCAAATATCACCATATTCCCTATTGTATATAGTGCACTACTTTTGACCCACACCATAGGAGCCCAGGTCAAAAATAGTGCACTATATAGGGAATAGTGTGCCATTTGTGACACATAAATAAGTGTCCTATTGTTCTCGTTCTATTGGATTAAATCCAGCCATTCAGACAGCTAAATTAGCATCGGAATTCAGTGACATCGTCATAAAGATACATGGAAATAAAACTGTTTTTTAGTGGACGAGAACCACCCGGATAAAAGGCAATTGTGTCATTGGTCAATTTGTTGAATGAGGTACATTAATCACCATAGGTCCAGGGTTCCCCTTCATCATTTCACTTTATTGCATTTATTTATTTAGGGATTTTTATAGATTTTTTTGTAACCTTTATTTATACAGGTTTTTCTCATTGAGATAACATCTCTTTACCAAGAGAGACCTGGTCCAATAGCTGCAGGGGGAACAACGTTTCAGACAAAACAACTTACATACACTAACACAACATTAAACAAAACTATAGACACACATACAATACAACAAAAACATTTTATGTTAAAAAACACAAACATCTTGACCAACAAGATGAGTTGGAAATAATGAGTTGGATAGAGATAAACATGTTTTATTGTCAGATACACCAGATACGTGCAGTGAAATGTGTTGTTTTACAGGGCCAGCCATAGTAGTACGGCACCCCTGGAGCAAATTAGGGTTGATTGCCTTGCTCAAGGGCACATCGACAGATTTTTCACCTTGTCAGCTTGGGTATTTGAGCCAGCGACCATTCGGTTACTGGCACAAAGCTCGAATCGCTGCCTGCTGCCCTAAAACAACAACAAAGCTCTTAGATGTTATGTCCCCCTACATAGGGGACTTAGAGCGGTTCTTGACTGGTTCCGACTGACATTTCTGTGTACAGCGAGCACTGTGAACAGCACAACAATTTGGATTTCCTGTGCCTCAGAAACTGAACGGTAGTAGTTTGATCTCTGTGATGTTTTAGAGCTCTCAACAGGAACAAGACCCCTTTGTTTTGGTCACAGACGGTCAAAATCACTTTGTGCTTCAATCTGGTGTTGTAACAAGTCTGCACACGTTTGAATAGAGTCTCTGCGCCGCTCAGAGGACATTTGAATGGTGTCTCGGCGCCGCTCAGAGGACATTTGAATGGTGTCTCAGCGCCGCTCAGAGGACATTTGAATGGTGTCTCAGCGCCGCTCAGAGGACATTTGAAAGGTGTCTCAGCACCGCTCAGAGGACATTTGAGTGGTGTCTCAGCGCCTCTCAGAGGACATTTGAATGGTGTCTCAGGGCCGCTCAGAGGACATTTGAATGGTGTCTCAGGGCCGCTCAGAGGACATTTGAATGGTGTCTCAGGGCCGCTCAGAGGACATTTGAATGGTGTCTCAGGGCCGCTCAGAGGACATTTGAATGGTGTCTCAGGGCCGCTCAGAGGACATTTGAATGGTGTCTCAGGGCCGCTCAGAGGACATTTGAATGGTGTCTCAGCGCCGCTCAGAGGACATTTGAATGGTGTCTCAGCGCCGCTCAGAGGACATTTGAATGGTGTCTCAGCGCCGCTCAGAGGACATTTGAATGGTGTCTCGGCGCCGCTCAGAGGACATTTGAGTGGTGTCTCAGCGCCGCTCAGAGGACATTTGAATGGTGTCTCAGCTCCGCTCAGAGGACATTTGAATGGTGTCTCTGCGCCGCTCAGAGGACATTTGAATGGTGTCTCAGCGCCGCTCAGAGGACGTTTGAGTGGTGTCTCGGCGCCTCTCAGAGGACTTTTGAGTGGTGTCTCGGCGCCTCTAAGAGGACGTTTGAGTGGTGTCTCGGCGCCTCTCAGAGGACGTTTGAATGGTGTCTCGGCGCCTCTCAGAGGACGTTTGAGTGGTGTCTCAGGGCCGCTCAGAGGACATTTGAGTGGTGTCTCAGCTCCGCTCAGAGGACATTTGAATGGTGTCTCAGCGCCGCTCAGAGGACATTTGAATGGTGTCTCAGCGCCGCTCAGAGGACATTTGAATGGTGTCTCAGGGCCGCTCAGAGGACATTTGAATGGTGTCTCAGGGCCGCTCAGAGGACATTTGAATGGTGTCTCAGCGCCGCTCAGAGGACATTTGAATGGTGTCTCAGCGCCGCTCAGAGGACATTTGAATGGTGTCTCGGCGCCGCTCAGAGGACATATGAATGGTGTCTCTGCGCCGCTCAGAGGACATATGAGTGGTGTCTCAGCGCCGCTCAGAGGACATATGAATGGTGTCTCAGCGCCGCTCAGAGGACATTTGAATGGTGTCTCAGCGCCGCTCAGAGGACATTTGAGTGGTGTCTCAGGGCCGCTCAGAGGACATTTGAATGGTGTCTCAGGGCCGCTCAGAGGACATTTGAATGGTGTCTCAGCGCCGCTCAGAGGACATTTGAATGGTGTCTCAGGGCCGCTCAGAGGACATTTGAATGGTGTCTCAGGGCCGCTCAGAGGACATTTGAATGGTGTCTCAGCGCCTCTCAGAGGACATATGAATGGTGTCTCGGCGCCGCTCAGAGGACATTTGAGTGGTGTCTCAGCGCCTCTAAGAGGACGTTTGAGTGGTGTCTCAGCGCCTCTAAGAGGACGTTTGAGTGGTGTCTCAGCGCCTCTAAGAGGACATTTGAATGGTGTCTCAGCGCCGCTCAGAGGACATTTGAATGGTGTCTCGGCGCCGCTCAGAGGACATATGAATGGTGTCTCTGCGCCGCTCAGAGGACATATGAGTGGTGTCTCAGCGCCGCTCAGAGGACATATGAATGGTGTCTCAGCGCCGCTCAGAGGACATTTGAATGGTGTCTCAGCGCCGCTCAGAGGACATTTGAGTGGTGTCTCAGGGCCGCTCAGAGGACATTGGAATGGTGTCTCAGGGCCGCTCAGAGGACATTTGAATGGTGTCTCAGCGCCGCTCAGAGGACATTTGAATGGTGTCTCAGGGCCGCTCAGAGGACATTTGAATGGTGTCTCAGGGCCGCTCAGAGGACATTTGAATGGTGTCTCAGCGCCTCTCAGAGGACATATGAATGGTGTCTCGGCGCCGCTCAGAGGACATTTGAGTGGTGTCTCAGCGCCTCTAAGAGGACGTTTGAGTGGTGTCTCAGCGCCTCTAAGAGGACGTTTGAGTGGTGTCTCAGCGCCTCTAAGAGGACGTTTGAGTGGTGTCTCAGCGCCTCTAAGAGGACGTTTGAGTGGTGTCTCAGCGCCTCTAAGAGGACGTTTGAGTGGTGTCTTGGCGCCGCTCAGAGGACGTTTGAGTGGTGTCTCGGCGCCGCTCCACAAATAATACATCTCTTGTTAACAAACTATAGTTTTGGCACGTCGGTTAGGACATCTACTTTGTGCATGACACAAGTAATTTTTGCAACAATTGTTTGCTGACAGATTATTTCACTTATAATTCACTGTATCACAATTCCAGTGGGTCAGAAGTTTACATACACTAATTTGACTGTGCCTTTAAACAGCTTGGAAAATTCCAGAAAATGATGTCATGGCTTTAGAAGCTTCGGTTAGGCTAATTGACATCATTTGAGTCAGTTGGAGGTATACCTGTGGATGTATTTAAAGGCAAACCTTCAAACTCAGTGCCTCTTTGCTTGACGTTATGGAAGGATCAGAATAAATCTGCCAAGACCTCAGAAAAAAAAATGGAGACCTCCACAAGTCTGGTTCATCCTTGGGAGCAATTTCCAAACGCCTGAAGGTACCACGTTCATCTGTACAAACAATAGTACGCAAGTATAAACATCATGGGACCACGCAGCCGTCATACTGCTCAGGAAGGAGATGCATTCTGTCTCCTAGAGATGAACGCACTTTTGTGTGAAAAGTGCAAATCAATCCCAGAACAACAGCAAAGGACCTTGTGAAGATGCTGGAGGAACCGGGTACAAAAGTATCTATATCCACAGTAAAACGAGTCCTATATAGAAATAACCTGAAAGGCCGCTCAGCAAGGAAGAAGCCACTGCTCCAAATCCGCCATAAAAAAGCCAGACTACGGTTTTCAACTGCACATGGGGACAAAGATCATACTTTTTGGAGAAATGTACTCTGGTCTGATGAAACAAAAATAGAACTGTTTGGCCATAATGACCATCATTATGTTTGGAGGAAAAAGGGTGAGGCTTGCAAGCCGAAGAACACCATCCCAACCGTGAAGCATGGGGGTGGCAGCATCATGTTGTGGGGGTGCTTTGCTGCAGGAGGGTCTGGTGCACTACACAAAATAGATGGCATCATGAGGGAGGAAAATGATATGGATATATTGAAGCAACATCTCAAGACATCAGTCAGGAAGTTAAAGCTTGGTCGCAAATGGGTCTTCCAAATGGACAAGGACCCCAAGCATACTTCCAAAGATGTGGCAAAATGGCTTAAGGACAACAAAGTCAAGGTATTGGAGTGGCCATCACAAAGCCCTGAACTCAATCCCATAGAAAATTTGTGAGCAGAAAAACTGAAAAGTGTGTGTGAGCAAGGAGGCCTACAAACCTGACTCAGTTACACCAGCTCTGTCAGGAGAAATGGGCCAAAATTCACCCAACTTATTGTGGGAAGCTTGTGGAAGGTTACCCGAAACATTTGACCCAAGTTTAACAATTTAAAGGCAATGCTGCCAAATACGAATTGAGTGTATGTAAACTTCTGACCCACTGGGAATGTGATGAAAGAAATAAAAGCTGAAATAAATCGTTCTCTTTGCTATTATTCTGACATTTCACATTCTTAAAATAAAGTGGTGATCCTAACTGCTCTAAAACAGGGTATTTTTACTAGGATTAAATGTCAGGAATTGTGAAAAACTGAGATTAAATGTATTTGGCTAAAGTGTATGTGTCTAACTGTCTAAGTGTCTAACTGTTAAACATGAGTTCAGACGGGGAAAGAATGAGAGAGTTAAATTATGTCACTGTAGATGCCAGAGTCTAACAAACACCTTTACCGTGACTTCTTATCTAAAACAGACTAAAAGTGTATCCTAGAACTTGTAGAGAAAGAGAGGGACAGCGAGAGAGAGTTAGTGAAGGAGAGAGAGAGAGAGAGAGAGAGTTAGTGAAGGAGAGAGAGAGAGAGAGAGAGAGACAGAGAGAGAGAGAGAGAGAGAGAGAGAGAGAGAGAGAGAGAGAGAACTAAGACTAGAATGATAACATGTCAGAGTGTTAGTTTAACCCGCCCCTAACCCATTACTGTCTGGCTGTCACAGAGAGAGTTTTTCTGCCATAGACATCATTAACTGACATCACAGTTATGTCAGTTAATGATATTGCTCTCTGGCGCCGCCATGTGGTAATGGTTGGCTAGTGCAGGATTGGGGGACTGGTAGTCAAGAAGGTTGTCCTTCTTGCACAAATTCCTTAATTGGCAAAAAAGCCCTGTTTAGGATAACATATATACACTCTCTGTCTCTCTTTCTGGTAGTCTCCCCTTCACACATACACACAGACACACTCTCTGTCTCTCTTTTTGGTAGTCTCCCCTTCACACATACACACAGACACACTCTCTGTCTCTCTTTCTGGTAGTCTCCCCTTCACACATACACACAGACACACTCTCTGTCTCTCTTTCTGGTAGTCTCCCCTTCACACATACACACAGACACACTCTCTGTCTCTCTTTCTGGTAGTCTCCCCTTCACACATACACACAGACACACTCTGTCTCTCTTTGTGGTAGTCTCCCCTTCACACATACACACAGACACACTCTCTGTCTCTCTTTCTGGTAGTCTCCCCTTCACACATACACACAGACACACTCTCTGTCTCTCTTTCTGGTAGTCTCCCCTTCACACATTCACACAGACACACTCTCTGGTAGTCTCCCCTTCACGCATACACACAGACACACTCTCTGTCTCTCTTTCTGGTAGTTTCCCCTTCGAACATACACACAGACACACTCTCTGTCTCTCTTTCTGGTAGTCTCCCCTTCACACATACACACAGACACACTCTGTCTCTCTTTGTGGTAGTCTCCCCTTCACACATACACACAGACACACTCTCTGTCTCTCTTTGTGGTAGTCTCCCCTTCACACATACACACAGACACACTCTCTGTCTCTCTTTCTGGTAGTCTCCCCTTCACGCATTCACACAGACACACTCTCTGTCTCTCTTTCTGGTAGTCTCCCCTTCACACATACACACAGACACACTCTCTGTCTCTCTTTCTGGTAGTCTCCCATTCACGCATTCACACAGACACACTCTCTGTCTCTCTTTCTGGTAGTCTCCCCTTCACACATACACACAGACACACTCTCTGTCTCTCTTTCTGGGAGTCTTCCCTTCACACATACACACAGACACACTCTCTGTCTCTCTTTCTGGTAGTCTCCCCTTCACACATACACACAGACACACTCTCTGTCTCTCTTTCTGGTAGTCTCCCCTTCACACATACACACAGACACACTCTCTGTCTCTCTTTCTGGTAGTCTCCCATTCACGCATTCACACAGACACACTCTCTGTCTCTCTTTCTGGTAGTCTCCCCTTCACACATACACACAGACACACTCTCTGTCTCTCTTTCTGGGAGTCTTCCCTTCACACATACACACAGACACCCCCCCGTCTCTCTTTCTGGTAGTAAAATAATGATTTTGAGACAGGTAAAATAATGATTTTCAAGCCTTGAGACAATTGAGACATGGATTGTGTATGTGTGCCATTCAGAGGGTGAATGGGCAAGACAAAATATTTAAGTGCCTTTGAACGGGGTATGGTAGTAAGTGCCAGGGGCACCAGTTTGAGTGTGTCAAGAACTGCAACACTGCTGGGTTTTTCACACTGAACAGTTTCCTGTGTGTATCAAGAATGGTCCACCACCCAAAGGACGTCCAGCCAATGAGAGAGAGAGTGAGGCGTTTTTCCAGGACTATATTTTACTATACATAGTCTAAGTGTTAGTCAGGGGTCCCTCTCCTCCTCCCCGAAGCATTCAACTTTGACTTTCAAAGGCTTAAAGAATCAATATTTTTAAATCACTTTTTAAGAATTGTGTCACCATGTCTGCCTCCTCCGCTTCCCTCTCTCCAGGGGCGTCCAGGGGCATTGGGGCCACTAGGACCCGGTGGACCAGAGGGGTTCACAGGCGACCAAGGGCCTTTAGGGCAAAAAGGAGAGCAGGGCCACGTCGGACGCATGGGCACCTCTGGGCTGAAAGGAGACAAGGGGCCCATGGGCGTACCAGGGTTCCCAGGAAACGACGGAGTCCCAGTGAGTATTGTAGCGCACACACACACACGCACGCACACACACACACACACACACACACACACACACACACACACACACACACACACACACACACACACACACACACACACACACACACACACACACACACACACACTTTGTCCCAAGATGGCATAGCAGTCAGACGTCCTTTGTCCTCGTCTTGTCGTGTCCCGTGTATATATATATTTACATCTTTCTTCGCATATCTTTTATATATTTTCTTTTCCAAAAACTCAACTTCAAAACACTCTCCTGCAACCCGCCTCACCAATTAAAAAAAAAAATCTGAAATCCACAATAGAAGCTAGCCAGAAGCTAGCCAGTTTACTGGCTAACGTTAGTATTCAGCTAACCACGGTTTGTGCTCATCAGCTATCCTTTAGCTCAAAAAGCTATCGCCAACGCGACTCAGACCAGAACATACCGGACCTATTTTTCTCTCCATATCCCCGGATTTCAACCGCAAGCTCTGGACATTTACACCTGGATCTCGCAGCTAGCTAGCTGCTATCCGTGTGACTATTGGCTTACGTCGATCCCGGAGCAAACATCAATTATTCCAGAGCTAGCCAGCTGAAGACTTCCATCAGCCACTCCTGGGCTACAATCACCTATCCGGACCCGTTTTACTGCCGATGCGGAGCCCCACCGGGCCTTCACGACTGGACTACCAACGTTATCTGCCCGAGGGAGTTATCCAACTGGCACCTCCGTCGCGACGTTACCTGAACGCCCATCTGCGGCCCGCTAATCGTTAGCTGTCTTATCGGGCTGCTATCTGAATAGGTCTATCTATCGGACAATTTTTCTTGGGTCACTATAACTATATCTATTTTGCCAATTGGATTGATCCCCTCTATCACACGGAACCCCACTAATCTACCGTCGGAAACGCACGAGGTGGCTAAAATCAGACTTCCATCCTATGCTAGCTTGCTACCGATGGCTCAGCTAGCTGTCTGAATCCCTGTTACCCCAACCAACCTCACTACTCACTGGACCCTTATTCGACTAAGCATGCCTCTCCTTAATGTCAATATGCCTTGTCCATTATTGTTCTGGTTAGTGTTTATTGGCTTATTTCACTGTAGAGCCTCTAGCCCTGCTCATTATACCTTATCCAACCTTTCAGTTCCACCATCCACACATGCGATGACATCACCTGGTTTCAATGATGTTTCTAGAGACAATATCTCTCTCATCATCACTCAATACCTAGGTTTACCTCCACTGTATTCACATCCTACCATACCTTTGTCTGTACATTATACCTTGAAGCTATTTTATCGCCCCCAGAAACCTCCTTTTACTCTCTGTTCCGGACGTTCTAGACGACCAATTCTCATAGCTTTTAGCCGTACCCTTATCTTACTCCTCCTCTGTTCCTCTGGTGATGTAGAGGTGAATCCAGGCCCTGCAGTGCCTAGCTCCACTCCTATTCCCCAGGCGCTCTCTTTTGATGACTTCTGTAACCGTAATAGCCTTGGTTTCATGCATGTTAACATTAGAAGCCTCCTCCCTAAGTTTGTTTTAATCACTGCTTTAGCACACTCTGCCAACCCGGATGTTCTAGCCGTGTCTGAATCCTGGCTTAGGAAGACCACCAAAAATTCTGATATCTCCATTCCTAACTACAACATTTTCAGACAAGATAGAACGGCCAAAGGGGGCGGTGTTGCAATCTACTGCAAAGATAGCCTGCAGAATTCTGTCCTACTATCCAGGTCTGTACCCAAGCAATTTTAACTTCTACTTTTAAAAATCCACCTCTGTGAAAGCTAGTCTCTCACCGTTGCCGCCTGCTGTAGACCACCCTCTGCCCCCAGCTGTTCTCTGGACACCATATGTGAACTGATTGCCCCCCATCTATCTTCAGAGCTCGTGCTGCTAGGCGACCTAAACTGGAACATGCTTAACACCCCAGCCATCCTACCATCTAAGCTTGATGCCCTCAATATCATACAAATTATCAATGAACCTACCAGGTACCACCCCAAAGCCGTAAACACGGGCACCCTCATAGGTATCATCCTAACCAACTTGCCCTCTAAATACACCTCTGCTGTTTTCAACCAAGATCTCAGCGATCACTGCCTCATTGTCTGCATCCGTAATGAGTCAGCGGTGAAACGACCTCCAATCATCACTGTCAAACGCTCCCTGAAACACTTCAGCGAACAGGCCTTTCTAATCGACCTGTCCGGGGTATCCTGGAAGGATATTGATCTCATCCCATCAGTAGAGGATGCCTGGTTATTTTTTTTAAATGCCTTCCTCACCATCTTGAATAAGCATGCCCCATTCAAGAAATGTAGAACCAGGAACATATATAGCCCTTTGTTCTCTCCAGACCTGACTGTCCTTAACCAACACAAAAACATCCTATGGCATTCTGCATTAGCATATCACAGCCCCCGTGATATCCAACTTTTCAGGGAAGCTAGAAACCAATATACACAGGCAGTTAGAAAAGCCAAGGCAAGCTTTTTCAAACAGAAATTTGCTTCCCGCAACACAAACTCAAAAAAGTTCTGGGACACTGTAAAGTCCATGGAGAATAAGAACATCTCCTCCCAGCTGCCCACTGCACTGAAGATAGGAAACACTGTCACCACCGATAAATCCACTATAATTGAGAACTTCAATAAGCATTTTTCTACGGCTGGCCATGCTTTCCACCTGGCTACCCCTACCCCGATTAACAGCACTGCACCCCCCACAGCAACTCGCCCAAGCCTTCCCCATTTCTCCTTCTCCTAAATCCAGTCAGCTGATGTTCTGAAAGAGCTGCAAAATCTGGACCCCTACAAATCAGCCGGGCTAGACAATCTGGACCCTTTCTTTCTAAAATGATCTGCCAAAATTGTTGCAATCCCTATTACTAGCCTGTTCAACCTCTATTTCGTGTCGTCTGAGATTCCCAAAGATTGGAAAGCAGCTGCAGTCATCCCCCTCTTCAAAGGGGGGGACACTCTAGACCCAAACTGCTACAGACCTATATCTATCCTACCCTGCCTTTCTAAGGTCTTCGAAAGCCAAGTCAACAAACAGATTCCCGACCATTTCGAATCCCACCACACCTTCTCCGCTATGCAATCTGGTTTCAGAGCTGGTCATGGGTGCACCTCAGCCACGCTCAAGGTCATAAACGATATCGTAACCGCCATCGATAGGAAACAATACTGTGCAGCCGTATTCATTGACCTGGCAAAGGCTTTCGACTCTGTCAATCACCACATCCTCATCGGCAGACTCGATAGCCTTGGTTTCTCAAATGATTGCCTCGCCTGGTTCACCAACTACTTCTCTGATAGAGTTCAGTGTGTCAAATGGGAGGGCCTGTTGTCCGGGCCTCTGGCAGTCTCTCTGGGGGTGCCACAGGGTTCAATTCTTGGACCGACTCTCTTCTCTGTATACATCAATGATGTCGCTCTTGCTGCTGGT
The DNA here is from genome assembly GCF_029448725.1 of Salvelinus fontinalis. Lineage (NCBI taxonomy): Eukaryota > Metazoa > Chordata > Actinopteri > Salmoniformes > Salmonidae > Salvelinus > Salvelinus fontinalis. Next base: position 24,583,624 of record NC_074700.1, on the reverse strand, counting down.
GAGTCTCTGATCCACCTCTACGCAGATGTCACCATTCTGTATACTTCTGGCCCTTCTTTGGACACTGTGTTAACAACCCTCCAGACGAGCTGCAATGCCATACAACTCTCCTTCCGTGGCCTCCAATTTCTCTTAAATACAAGTAAAACTAAATGCATGCTCTTCAACCGATTGCTGCCTGCACCTACCCGCCTGTCCGTCCAACATCACTACTCTGGACGGTTCTGACTTAGAATTTGTGGACAACTACAAATACATAGGTGTCTGGTTAGACTGTAAACTCTCCTTCCAGACTCACATCAAACATCTCCAATCCAAAGTTAAATCTAGAATTGCTTCCTATTTCGCAACAAAGCCTATTTCACTCATGCTGCCAAACATACCCTTGTAAAACTGACCATCCTACCGATCCTCGATTTCGGCAATGTCATTTACAAAATCGCCTCCAATACCCTACTCAATAAATTGGATGCAGTCTATCACAGTGCCATCCGTTTTGTCACCAAAGCCCCATATACTACCCACCACTGCGACCTGTACGCTCTCGTTGGCTGGCCCTCGCTTCATACTCGTCGCCAAACCCACTGGCTCCAGGTCATCTACAAGACGCTGCTAGGTAAAGTCCCCCCTTATCTCAGCTCGCTGGTCACCATAGCAGCACCCACCTGTAGCACGCTCTCCAGCAGGTATATCTCTCTGGTCACCCCCAAAACCAATTCTTCATTTGGCCGCCTCTCCTTCCAGTTCTCTTCTGCCAATGACTGGAATGAACTACAAAAATCTCTGAAACTGGAAACACTTATCTCCCTCACTAGCTTTAAGCACCAGCTGTCAGAGCAGCTCACAGATTACTGCACCTGTACATAGCCCATTTATAATTTAGCCCAAACAACTACCTCTTCCCCTACTGTATTTATTTATTTATTTTGCTCCTTTGCACCCCATTATTTATATCTCTACTTTGCACATTCTTCCACTGCAAATCTACCATTCCAGTGTTTTACTTGCTATATTGTATTTACCTTGTATTTTTTTGCCTTTACCTCCCTTATCTCACCTCATTTGCTCACATTATATATACTTGTTTTTCTACTGAATTATTGACTGTATGTTTGTTTTACTCCATGTGTAACTCTGTGTTGTTGTATGTGTCAAACTGCTTTGCTTTATTCTTGGCCAGGTCGCAGTTGTAAATGAGAACTTGTTCTCAACTGGCCGACCTGGTTAAATAAAGGTTAAATAAAACAAATAAAACACACACACACAACCTAACCGTTTCTCTCTCACCCCAGGGTCACCCAGGTCAGGACGGTGGCAGGGGTCTACCAGGGTTTGATGGATGTAACGGTACCCAGGGAGACCCGGGTCCCAGAGCTCTAGACGGAGGAATACCTGGAGCTTCAGGACTCCCTGTGAGTAACCTCTACACTGTCTATTATCTACTATTATCATCATCTGTACATGTAGGTTGTAGTGTTCTAGAGATAAGCACCATGTTATTATGCACACCTGGTTAAAAGGGTATGCACATGCTCAGTGTGTGACATTGGAAATATGTATCTGATTGGATGCGCATACTTTTATGGACAGGCCCTCATTGGTTGTTGGCCCAGATATTCAGGTGTGCTTCCTTTGAGAGGGTGCAGATGGACTCAGCTTGAACCGGCTATGTTGTATCTGCTGTCATGTTGGAAATAAACCTCTTTGTGATGTTAATGCTTTATACGGTCGAGTTTCTCTTTACAATAGCTAAAAATAACCCTCTTCCTTTAACCGGGAATGCAACATTGGTGGTCCTCTGTAGAGCACTGAACTTGCGACACCAGGATAGTGGGTTTGAATCCTGGGACTACCCTACGTAATGTGCATTTACGTATGACTGTAAGTGGCTTTGGATAAAAGCGTCTGCTAAATGTCCGATGTTAACGTTATTGTGGAATATCAGTTCTGTAATAAGAGTCATGTAGTTTAGTGTTTGTTGGACCTAACTGGATTCTCTGTAAGTAACATCAATCATCAACATCAGTACCAATGTCACTGTAACAAGAGTCAGTTGTCTAGCAACGGGTAGTAGCCACACGGTTACAACGGGGGCCTGGTAACCAAATGGTTGTTGACTGAGGGGCAACTCTGCATAGTGTGAGCCGGCTGCCGGGTGTTACTGGCTTCAATACGACACAGTGTCTCTCTCTCTCTCTCTCTCTCTCTCTCTCTCTCTCTCTCTCTCTCTCTCTCTCTCTCTCTCTCTCTCTCTCTCTCTCTCTCTCTCTCTCTCTATCTCTCTCTCTCTTCTCTCTCTCTCTCTCTCTCTCTCTCTCTCTCTCTCTCTCTCTCTCTCTCTCTCTCTCTCTCTCTCTCTCTCTCTCTCTCTCTCTCTCTCTCTCTCTCTCTCTCTCTCTCTCTCTTTCTCAATTCAATTCAATTCAATTCAAGGGGCTTTATTGGCATGGGAAACATGTGTTAACATTGCCAAAGCAAGTGAGGTAGATAATATACAAAAGTCAAATAAACAATAAAAATGAACAGTAAACATTACACATACAGAAGTTTCAAAACAATAAAGACATTACAAATGTCATATTATATATATGCAGTGTTGTAACAATGTACAAATGGTTAAAGCACACAAGTTAAAATAAATAAACATAAATATGGGTTGTATTTACAATGGTGTTTGTTCTTCACTGGTTGCCCTTTTCTGGTGGCAATAGGTCACAAATCTTGCTGCTGTGATGTGCTGCTGTGATGGCACACTGTGGAATTTCACCCAGTAGATATGGGAGTTTATCAAGATTGGGTTTGTTTTCTAATTCTTTGTGGATCTGTGTAATCTGAGGGAAATATGTCTCTCTAATATGGTCATACATTTGTCAGGAGGTTAGGAAGTGCAGCTCAGTTTCCACCTCATTTTGTGTGCAGTGTGCACATAGCCTGTCTTCTCTTGAGAGCCAGGTCTGCCTACAGCTACATTTCTCAATAGCAAGGCTATGCTCACTGAGTCTGTACATAGTCAAAGATTTCCTTAATTGTGGGTCAGTCACAGTGGTCAGGTATTCTGCCAGGTTCATCTCTCTGTAGGTGATGGCTTTGTTATGGAAGGTTTGGGAATCGTTTCCTTTTAAGTGGTTGTAGAATTTAACGTTTCTTTTCTGGATTTTGATAACTAGCGGGTATCGGCCTAATTCTACTCTGCATGCATTATTTGGTGTTTTATGTTGTACGCGGATAATATTTTAGCAGAATTTGCCTGCAGAGTCTCAATTTGGTGTTTGTCCCAATTTGTGAATTCTTGGTTGGTGGGCGGACACCAGACCTCAGAACAATAAAGGGCAATGGGTTATATAACTGAATCAAGTATTTTAAGCCAGATCCTAATTGGGATGTTGAATTTTATGTTCCTTTTGATGGCTTAGAAAACACGAGGCCCTGGGTTTCAGACCCAGGGCCTCGAGCTTAATGATCAGTTTGGAGGGTACTTTGGTGTTGAATGCTGAGCCAGAGTCAATGAACAGCATTCTGACTTAGTTATTCCTCTTGTCCAGATGGGATAGGGCAGTGTGCAGTGTTATGGCGATTGCATCGTCTGTGGACCTATTTGGGCGGTAAGCAAATTGAAGTGGGTCTAGGGTGTCAGGTAGGGTGGAGGTGATATGATCCTTGACTAGTCTCTCAAAGCACTTCATGATGACAGAAGTGAGTGCTACGGGGCGATAGGCATTTGGTTCAGTTACCTTTGCATTCTCGGGTACAGGAACAATGGTGGCCCTCTTGAAGCATATGGGGACAGCAGACTGGGATAGGGAGAGATTGCATATATCCGTAAACACCGCAGCCAGCTGATCTGCGCATGCTCTGAGGACGCGGCTAGGGATGCCGTCTGGGCCGGCAGCCTTGCGAGGGTTAACATTTTTAAATGTAATCCTCATGTCGGCCATGGAGATGGAGAGCCCACAGTCCTTGCTAGCGGGAAAATAACGTGTTTGGCTTGTCCGGAAGCGAGACTCAATTTCCGCAACGTGGCTGGTTTTCCTTTTGTAGTCCGTGATTGTCTGTAGACCCTGCCACATATGTCTGATGAACTGCGACTCCACTTTGTCTCTATGCTGATGTGTTGCCTGTTTAATTGCCTTGTGGAGGGAATTACTACTCTGTTTGTATTCTGCCATATTCCCAGTTACCTTACATGGGTTAAATGCAGTGGTTCACGCTTTCAGTTTTGCGCGAATGCTGCCATCTATCCACAGTGTCTGGTTTGGGTAGGTTTTAATAGTCACAGTGGGTACAACATCTTCTATACGCTTCATGATAACTCAGTAAACGTCTCGGTATATACATCGATATTATTCTCTGAAGACCCGGAACATATCCCAGCCCACGTGATCAAAACAATCTTGAAGCGTGGATTCCAATTGGTCAGACAGGTGTTGAATAGTCCTTAGCACAGGTACTTCCTGTTTGAGTTTCTGCCTATAGGAAGGGAGGATCAAAATGGAGTCGTGTTAAGATTTGTTGAAAGGAGGGCGGGGGAGGGCCTTGTATGCATCCCGGAAGATGGAATAACAATGGTCCAGTGTTTGCTACAGTGCTACAGTCAATATGCTGATAGAATTTAGGTAGCCTTTTCCTCAAATGTGCTTTGTTAAAGTCCCCAACTACAATAAATGCAGCCTCTGGATATATGGTTTCCAGTTTGCATAAAGTCCAGTGAATGTCCTTGAGGGCAGTCGTGGTATCGGCTTGAGGGGGGATATACACGGCTGTGACAATAACCAAAGAGAATTCTCTTGGATGATAATACAGTCTGCATTTGATTGTGAGGTATTCTAGGTTGGTTGAACAAAAGGACTTGAGTTCCTATATGTTATTACAATAACACCATGAGTCGTTAATCATGAAACATACAACCCCGCCCTTTTTCTTCCCGGGGAGATGTTCATTCCTGTTAGCACGATGAACTGAGAATCCAGATGGCTGGACCGACTCCGTCAGTATATCCCGAGTGAGCCATGTTTCCATGAAACAGAGTATGTAACAATCCCTGTTGTTTCTCTGGAAGGAGAGCCCTGATCTCTCCAACTTTGTTATACAGGGACTGAACATTAGCAAGTAAAATACTTGGAAGCGGTGGGTGGCGTGCGCGCCTCCTAAGTCTGACCAGAAGACCCCTCCGAATCCCTCTTTACCGCCGGCGTTGTTTTGCGTCGGCCTCTGAAATCAGTTAAATAGCCCTGGGAGGTGCGAACAAAGCATCCGCTTCGGGAAAGTCGTATACCTGGTCGTAATGCCGGTAAGTTACCGCCGCTCTGATATCCAATAGTTCTTCCCAGGTGTATGTAATAACACATACAATTTTATGGGTTAACAATGTAAGAAAAAATACATTTAAAAAAACGAGATACTGCAAAGTTTCCTAAGGACTAGAAGCGAGTCAGCCATCTCTTTCGGCGCCATTTTACATCTCCTCGAAGTTGAGGGTTGAGGTCAGTGATAAAGTAGTCTACAGTACTACTGCCAAGAGATGAGCTATAGGTGTACCTACCATAGGAGTCCCCTCGAAGCCTACCATTAACTATGTACATACCCAGCATGGGACAGAGCTGCGGGAGTTGTGACCCGTTTATGTTGGTTATGTTGTCGTAGTTGTGTCTAGGGGGGGCATATGGGGGAGGGAATGCTGTCACCCCCAGGTAGGTGTTTGTCCCCCTGTGTGCTGATGCTGTCAGGTTCTTGTCCAGTTCTGGCATTTAGGTCGCCACAGACTAGTACATGTCCCTGGGCCCGGAAATTACAGATTTCCTCCTCCAGGATGGAGAAGCTGTCTTCATTAAAGTATGGGATTCTAGTGGGGGGTATATACTGTAGGTAGTACACAGGAGGATATTTTTCTCTTTTTAAATAATTTCCTTTTAAATTTCTAGCCAAATGTAAAATGTTCCTGTTTTGATTAATTTAATAGAGTGAGTTAGGTCTGCACTATACCAAATTAGCATACCGCCTGAGTTCCTTCCCTGTTTCACACCAATTTCGCTCTCTGTCTCTCTCTCTCTCTCTCAGGGGCCTAAGGGTCCTCAAGGGCAGAAGGGAGAACCTGTATATGTTGGAACCAAAGGGGTAACGTATACACACACACACACACACACACACACACACACACACACACACACACACACACACACACACACACACAGAAGAATGTTATAAGGAAATGTTTGACCTCCGTGCCTCTCCGCCTCCTTTCCTCTCGTCCTATCCTGGAGATTGTTTAGAGGAAGGGGGATAATGTTGTTGCTATGACATCCTCCTGTGCCATCCATTGAGATCGGTCTTACCTGAAACACCCTCCCTGCCTCCCCCGTCTCCTCCCTCACTTCCCTAAATCTACATGTATGTTTATAATGCAGCAAGGCCTGTTGTTTAACTCAGTTGCTCTTGTCTCCTGACAGGGAGCTCCTGGTTTGCCTGGACTGGACGGTGTACCTGTAAGGCAACTAATTCCTAGACATCATTATACTATGTTTCATTATTTATATGTGGTGTAATTAATAACTTGGTGTGTTCCTGACCCGGTTCTAAAGGTTTCTATGTGTTCTGTGTATCTGACCCGGGTTCTATGTGTTCTGTGTTCCTGACACGGTTCTATGTGTTCCTGACCCTGTTCTATGTGTTCTGTGTTCCTGACACGGTTCTATGTGTTCCTGACCCTGTTCTATGTGTTCTGTGTTCCTGACCCTGTTCTATTTGTTCTGTGTTCCTGACCCTGTTCTATGTGTTCTGTGTTCCTGACCCTGTTCTATTTGTTCTGTGTTCCTGACACGGTTCTATTTGTTCTGTGTTCCTGACCCTGTTCTATGTGTTCTGTGTTCCTGACCCTGTTCTATTTGTTCTGTGTTCCTGACCCTGTTCTATGTGTTCTGTGTTCCTGACCCTGTTCTATTTGTTCTGTGTTCCTGACCCTGTTCTATTTGTTCTGTGTTCCTGACCCTGTTCTATTTGTTCTGTGTTCCTGACCCTGTTCTATGTGTTCTGTGTTCCTGACCCTGTTCTATGTGTTCTGTGTTCCTGACCCTGTTCTATTTGTTCTGTGTTCCTGACCCTGTTCTATGTGTTCTGTGTTCCTGACCCTGTTCTATGTGTTCTGTGTTCCTGACCCTGTTCTATGTGTTCTGTGTTCCTGACCCTGTTCTATGTGTTCTGTGTTCCTGACCCTGTTCTATTTGTTCTGTGTTCCTGACCCTGTTCTATGTGTTCTGTGTTCCTGACCCTGTTCTATTTGTTCTGTGTTCCTGACCCTGTTCTATGTGTTCTGTGTTCCTGACCCTGTTCTATTTGTTCTGTGTTCCTGACCCTGTTCTATTTGTTCTGTGTTCCTGACCCTGTTCTATTTGTTCTGTGTTCCTGACCCTGTTCTATGTGTTCTGTGTTCCTGACCCTGTTCTATTTGTTCTGTGTTCCTGACCCTGTTCTATTTGTTCTGTGTTCCTGACCCTGTTCTATGTGTTCTGTGTTCCTGACCCTGTTCTATGTGTTCTGTGTTCCTGACATGGTTCTATGTGTTCTGTGTTCCTGACACGGTTCTATGTGTTCCTGGCACGGTTCTATGTGTTTCTGACACGGTTCTATGTGTTCCTGACCCTGTTCTATGTGTTCTGTGTTCCTGACCCGTCACTCTGCGTTCTGTTTCTCTTCTCAGGGTCCTGGAGGTCCTAAAGGAAAGCCTGGTGACACGGGCCCCAGGGGTCCTGATGGATTCCTTGTACGTACACACACAACCACACACATAGACAGATACACACACAGAACCACACACAACCACACACATAGACAGATACACACACAGAACCACACACAACCACACACATAGACAGATACACACACACACACACACACACACACACACACACACACACACACACACACACACACACACACACACACACATAGACAGATACACACACAGAGCCACACACACACACACATAGACAGATACACACACAGAACCACACACACACACATAGACAGATACACACACAGAGCCACACATACACACACATAGACAGATACACACACAGAACCACACACAACCACACACATAGACAGATACACACACAGAAACACACACACACACACACACACACACACACACACACACACACACACACACACACACACACACACACACACACACACACATAGACAGATACACACACAGAGCCACACACACACACACATAGACAGATACACACACAGAACCACACACACACACATAGACAGATACACACACAGAGCCACACATACACACACATAGACAGATACACACACAGAGCCACACACACACACACATAGACAGATACACACACAGAGCCACACACACACACACACATAGACAGATACACACACAGAACCACACACACACATAGACAGGCAGATAGACACACACATATTCTACAGAAGCTACTTTATCCCAAGCAGTGTCATGACAACCATCACATCTAGATATTAATTAATATGACTAAAGCTAGTGACTTGTCATGTTTAATCTAGACATTCATTCATATGACTAAAGCTGGTGATTTGTCATGTTTAATCTAGACATTCATTCATATGACTAAAGCTGGTGACTTGTCATGTTTAATCTAGACTTGAGTTCATATGACTAAAGCTAGTGACTTGTCATGTTTAATCTAGACATTCATTCATATGACTAAAGCTGGTGATTTGTCATGTTTAATCTAGACATTAATTCATATGACTAAAGCTAGTGACTTGTCATGTTTAATCTAGACATTAATTCATATGACTAAAGCTGGTGACGTGTCATGTTTAATCTAGACATTAATTCATATGACTAAAGCTAGTGACTTTGGGGAACATACTTGTCTTATTGTCTGTTTATTCCTGACTGACTTCTTGTATTTGTGTTGTGTTCTTCTCCAGGGTAATCCAGGTCCCCCCGGTCCCCCTGGTCCTGTAGTAAGTACTGGACAACTAGACACCTGACCTCTGACCTCAGACTATTAGACAACTAGACACCTGACCTCTGACCTCAGAGTACTGGACACTAGACACCTGACCTCTGACCTCAGAGTGCTGGACAACTAGACACCTGACCTCTGACCTCAGACTACTGGACAACTAGACACCTGACCTCTGACCTCAGACTATTGGACAACTAGACACCTGACCTCTGACCTCAGAGTACTGGACAACTAGACACCTGACCTCTGACCTCAGACTACTGGACAACTAGACACCTGACCTCTGACCTCAGACTATTGGACAACTAGACACCTGACCTCTGACCTCAGAGTACTGCACAACTAGACACCTGACCTCTGACCTCTGATCTCAGAGTACTGGACAACTAGACACCTGACCTCTGACCTCAGACTATTAGACAACTAGACACCTGACCTCTGACCTCAGAGTACTGGACACTAGACACCTGACCTCTGACCTCAGACTATTAGACAACTAGACACCTGACCTCTGACCTCAGAGTACTGCACAACTAGACACCTGACCTCTGACCTCAGAGTACTGCACAACTAGACACCTGACCTCTGACCTCTGATCTCAGAGTACTGGACAACTAGACACCTGACCTCTGACCTCAGACTATTAGACAACTAGACACCTGACCTCTGACCTCAGAGTACTGGACACTAGACACCTGACCTCTGACCTCAGAGTGCTGGACAACTAGACACCTGACCTCTGACCTCAGAGTACTGGACAACTAGACACCTGACCTCTGACCTCAGACTACTGGACAACTAGGCACCTGACCTCTGACCTCTGACCTCAGACTATTAGACAACTAGACACCTGACCTCTGACCTCAGAGTACTGGACACTAGACACCTGACCTCTGACCTCAGAGTGCTGGACAACTAGACACCTGACCTCTGACCTCAGACTACTGGACAACTAGACACCTGACCTCTGACCTCAGACTATTGGACAACTAGACACCTGACCTCTGACCTCAGAGTACTGGACAACTAGACACCTGACCTCTGACCTCAGACTACTGGACAACTAGACACCTGACCTCTGACCTCAGACTATTGGACAACTAGACACCTGACCTCTGACCTCAGAGTACTGCACAACTAGACACCTGACCTCTGACCTCTGATCTCAGAGTACTGGACAACTAGACACCTGACCTCTGACCTCAGACTATTAGACAACTAGACACCTGACCTCTGACCTCAGAGTACTGGACACTAGACACCTGACCTCTGACCTCAGACTATTAGACAACTAGACACCTGACCTCTGACCTCAGAGTACTGCACAACTAGACACCTGACCTCTGACCTCAGAGTACTGCACAACTAGACACCTGACCTCTGACCTCTGATCTCAGAGTACTGGACAACTAGACACCTGACCTCTGACCTCAGACTATTAGACAACTAGACACCTGACCTCTGACCTCAGAGTACTGGACACTAGACACCTGACCTCTGACCTCAGAGTGCTGGACAACTAGACACCTGACCTCTGACCTCAGAGTACTGGACAACTAGACACCTGACCTCTGACCTCAGACTACTGGACAACTAGACACCTGACCTCTGACCTCAGAGTACTGGACACTAGACACCTGACCTCTGACCTCAGAGTACTGGACACTAGACACCTGACCTCTGACCTCAGAGTGCTGGACAACTAGACACCTGACCTCTGACCTCAGACTACTGGACAACTAGACACCTGACCTCTGACCTCTGACCTCAGAGTACTGGACCACACTAGACACCTGACCTCTGTGTAATGACAACACCAAACAGAGAGTGGGCAGTGTATGCTCTGAAGAACTGAAAGCCGTTTGCGTAATGTTGCTTTTGTTGTTAATTAATGTAGATTGCTTATTATATGGCTTATTCTAGGATTATTGTATAGTAAAAGCATTAGCTGACACACACCCACAAATATGTGTAGAGGTGCTGACTAATGAAAAGCAAAGTGTAGAGAAAGAAAGAAAGACATTTGCATGATCTACATATAGTGCCTTCGGAAAGTATTGAGACCCCTTGAGTTTTTTCCACATTTTATTACATTACAGACTTATTTATTTTATTTTTTATAATAATCTAATTTATCTCCACACAATACCCCGTAATGATAAAGCAAAAAAAAGGATTTTAGAAATTGTTGCCAATTTATAAAGACAAAAACTGAAATATCACATTTACATAAGTATTCAGACCCTTTACTCAGTACTTTGTTGAAGCACCTTTGGCAGCGATTACATCATCAAGTCTCCTTGGGTATGAGTTTGGCACACCTGTTTTTAGGGAGTCACTCCCATTCTTCTCTGCAGATCCTCTCAAGCTCTGTCAGGATGGATGGGGAGCGTTGCTGCACAGCTATTTTCAGGTTTGTTCGGGTTTAAGGCCTGGGCTCTGGCTGGGCCACTCAAGGACATTTGGAGAGTTGTCCCGAAGCCACTCCTGCTTTGTCTTAGCTGTGTGCTTAGGGTCATTTCCTTCTGGAGCACGTTTTCATCAAGGATCTCTCTGTACTTTGCTCTGTTCATCTTTGCCTCAATTCTGACTAGTCTCCCAGTCCCTGCCGCTGAACATCATCCCCACAGCATGATGCTGTCACCACCATGATTCACTGTAGGGATGGTGCAGGTTTCCTCCAGACGTGACGCTTGGCATTCAGGCCAAAGAGTTCAAACTTGGTTTCATCAGACCAGAGAATTTTGTTTCTCATGGTCTGAGAGTCTTTAGGTGCCTTTTGGCAAACTCCAAGCGGGCTGTTATGTGCCTTTTACTGAGGAGTGGCTTCCGTCTAGGCCACTCTACCATAAAGGCCTGATTGGTGGAGTGCTGCAGAGATGATTGTCCTTCTGGAAGGTTCTCTCATCTCCACAGAGAAAATCTAGAGCTCTGTCAGAGTGACCAACGGGTTCTTGGTCACCTCCCTGACCATGGCCCTTCTCCCCCGATTGCTCAGTTTGGCCAGGTGGCCAGCTCTAGGAAGAGTCTTGGTGGTTCCAAACTTCTTCCATTTAAGAATGATCGAGGCCACTGTGTTCTTGGGGACCTTCAATGATGCAGAAATGTTTTGGTACACTTCCCCCAGATCTGTGTCGCGACACAATCCTGTTTCGGAGCTCTACGGACAATTCCTTCGACCTCATTGCTTGGTTTTTGCTCTGACATGCACTGTGAACTGTAAGACCTTATATAGACAGGTGTGTGCCTTTCCAAATCATGTCCAATCAGTTGAATTTACCACAGGTGGACTCCATTCAAGTTGTAGAAACATCTCAAGGATGATCAATGGAAACAGGATGCACCTGAGCTCAATTTCGAGTATCATAGCAAAGGGTCTGGATACTTATGTAAATAAGGTTATCCTGTCTATTTTTAATACATTTGCAAAAATGTCTAAAAACCTGTTTTCACTTTGTCATTATGGTGTATTGTGTGTAGATTGCTGAGTAAAAAATAAGACTGTAACGTAACCAAATGTGGAATAAGTCAAGGGGTCTGTATACTTTCCGAAGGCACTGTACAGGATGCTCTCAACAAACGTTGGTTATTAGGTTTAATTCAATTGTAAAGGGTGCGACTTTCTTTCTTTCTGCCCATCTTCTGAAAACATCTGAAACCCTTTTTCTCTTCAAACAGTATCTTAAATCCTCCTCCTCCTCACCTCCACCCAAACCCTTTCTCTCCAAACAGTATCTTAAATAATCCTCCTCCTCCTCACCTCCACCCAAACCCTCTCTCTCTTCTAACAGTATCTTAAATCCCCCCCCCCCACACACACAAAATATATATATGTATGTACTCTTAACCAACCAGCACTTTCACTTCAATCAATCAATCAAATGTATTTATAAAGCCCTTTTTACATCCCCTGATGTCACAAAGTACTGTACATAAACCCAGCCTGAAACCCCAAACAGCAAGCAATGCAGGTGTAGAAGCACGGTGGCTAGGAAAAACTCCCTAGAAAGGTAGGAATGTAGGAAGAAACCTAGAGAGGAACCAGGCTCTGAGGGGTGGCCAATCCTCTTCTGGCTGTGCCGGGTGGAGATTGTAACAGTACATGGCCAAGATGTTCAAATGTTCATAGATGACCAGCATGGTCAAATAATAATAATCACAGTAGTTGTAGAGGGTGAAACAGGTCAGCACCTCACTTGACCCCCCCCCCACCCCCCAACCCACCCCCCCACCCTGACCGACCCACCCTTCTAGCTCTGACTCTACTGACAGCTATGTTATTGAGGTACTTTCTATGCCTGTTATATGTGGTTGTCCCACCTATCTATCACCTAGCTATCTGAAGATGAATGCACTAACTGTCAGCGTCTGCTAAATGACTAACATGTGAACATTTTAAATGTATTTCTTTCTTTCCTTTTAGTCTAGGTTTATTGAGATACATGATATGTATTTAGTCCCTATTAGAAACTTTGGCTTCAGTAGACTTACATCGAGATTGTAGACTTCATACCGTTACACTCATGCTGTTATAATGCCTGCCCCATGTAGGCCCATGTTTTCCAAATGCAATACCCACTCTTGTTTTCCAGGGGAGCCCCAGCCTAGGCTTCCGGGGGGAGCCAGGAGATAAGGTACTCATCGTTACAAAATAACACGACCCCTCCTATTCTACCTAGTGTACTTAGTTTACCTGTTAATTGTTGAGGGCATTTCCGATAGATTGTACACACCGTTACAACTAGAAGTAACCTCCACTGTATCCCTTCTTATCACTGATCGATTGATACAGTAATTGATTTCTTATATCAGTTTATTACATTTTAGCTTCCTATTCACTCTTTCCACTCAACCATGAACACACTTAAGAATGGAAACGTGTAGCTAGATTTAGACTTTAGAAATATGACATCAGTTGCTTCCCATGTGATACCCAATATAGTGCACCACTTTTGACTACAGCCCTATGGGCCCTGGGAACAGGCTGCCATTTGGGATACACTTCTGAATCAGTAACCTTTCCTGTCGTGTGTTGTGTGTGTGTGTGTGTGTGTGTGTGTGTGTGTGTGTGTGTGTGTGTGTGTGTGTGTGTGTGTGTGTGTGTGTGTGTGTGTGTGTGTGTGTGTGTGTGTGTGTGTGTGTGTGTGTGTGTGTGTGTGTGTGGTTGAAATGCAGGATTGTGGTTGTCTGTCTGACCTCTGTGTGCATGTCATCTATCTTGGTGATGGTTTGACACATCCTCTTCCCCTCTATTCAACCCCCTTCCATCTCTCCCCACCTTTCTCCAATGAAACAGGACCTCCACCCCCCCCCTTCCATCTCTCCCCACCTTTCTCCAATGTAAAAGGACCTCCACCCCCCCCCCCCCCCCCATCTCTCCCCACCTTTCTCCAATGAAACAGGACCTCCACCCCTCCTTCCATCTCTCCCCACCTTTCTCCAATGAAACAGGACCTCCACCCCTCCTTCCATCTCTCCCCACCTTTCTCCAATGAAACAGGACCACCACCCCCCCCCCCCCCTTCCATCTCTCCCTACCTTTCTCCAATGAAACAGGACCTCCACCCCCCTCCTTCCATCTCTCCCTACCTTTCTCCAATGAAACAGGACCTCCACCCCCCCCCCTTCCATCTCTCCCTACCTTTCTCCAATGAAACAGGACCTCCACCCCTCCTTCCATCTCTCCCCACCTTTCTCCAATGAAACAGGACCTCCACCCCCCCCCCTTCCATATCTCCCTACCTTTCTCCAATGAAACAGGACCTCCACCCCTCCTTCTATCTCTCCCCACCTTTCTCCAATGAAACAGGACCTCCACCCCCCCCCTTCCATCTCTCCCCACCTTTCTCCAATGAAACAGGACCTCCACCCCCCCCCCCCCTTCCATCTCTCCCCACCTTTCTCCAATGAAACAGGACCTCCACCCCCCCCCCTTCCATCTCTCCCCACCTTTCTCCAATGAAACAGGACCTCCACCCCTCCTTCCATCTCTCCCCACCTTTCTCCAATGAAACAGGACCTCCACCCCCCCCTTCCATCTCTCCCCACCTTTCTCCAATGAAACAGGACCTCCACCCCTCCTTCTATCTCTCCCTACCTTTCTCCAATGAAACAGGACCTCCACCCCCCCCCCCTCCACTCTCCCCACCTTTCTCCAATGAAACAGGACCTCCACCCCTCCTTCCATCTCTCCCCACCTTTCTCCAATGAAACAGGACCTCCACCCCCCCCTTCCATCTCTCCCTACCTTTCTCCAATGAAACAGGACCTCCACCCCTCCTTCCATCTCTCCCCACCTTTCTCCAATGAAACAGGACCTCCACCCCCCCCCCCCCTTCCATATCTCCCTACCTTTCTCCAATGAAACAGGACCTCCACCCCTCCTTCTATCTCTCCCCACCTTTCTCCAATGAAACAGGACCTCCACCCCCCCCCCCCCCTTCCATCTCTCCCCACCTTTCTCCAATGAAACAGGACCTCCACCCCCCCCCCCTTCCATCTCTCCCCACCTTTCTCCAATGAAACAGGACCTCCACCCCCCCCTTCCATCTCTCCCCACCTTTTTCCAATGAAACAGGACCTCCACCCCTCCTTCCATCTCTCCCCACCTTTCTCCAATGAAACAGGACCTCCACCCCCCCCTTCCATCTCTCCCCACCTTTCTCCAATGAAACAGGACCTCCACCCCTCCTTCTATCTCTCCCTACCTTTCTCCAATGAAACAGGACCTCCACCCCCCCCCCTCCATCTCTCCCCACCTTTCTCCAATGATACAGGACCTCCACCCCTCCTTCCATCTCTCCCCACCTTTCTCCAATGAAACAGGACCTCCACCCCTCCTTCCATCTCTCCCCACCTTTCTCCAATGAAACAGGACCTCCACCCCTCCTTCCATCTCTCCCCACCTTTCTCCAATGAAACAGGACCTCCACCCCCCCCTTCCATCTCTCCCTACCTTTCTCCAATGAAACAGGACCTCCACCCCTCCTTCTATCTCTCCCCACCTTTCTCCAATGAAACAGGACCTCCACCCCCCCCCCCTTCCATCTCTCCCCACCTTTCTCCAATGAAACAGGACCTCCACCCCCCCCCCCTTCCATCTCTCCCCACCTTTCTCCAATGAAACAGGACCTCCACCCCCCCCCTTCCATCTCTCCCCACCTTTCTCCAATGAAACAGGACCTCCACCCCTCCTTCCATCTCTCCCCACCTTTCTCCAATGAAACAGGACCTCCACCCCCCCCTTCCATCTCTCCCCACCTTTCTCCAATGAAACAGGACCTCCACCCCTCCTTCTATCTCTCCCTACCTTTCTCCAATGAAACAGGACCTCCACCCCCCCCCCCCCTCCATCTCTCCCTACCTTTCTCCAATGAAACAGGACCTCCACCCCTCCTTCCATCTCTCCCCACCTTTCTCCAATGAAACAGGACCTCCACCCCCCCCCCCCCTTCCATCTCTCCCTACCTTTCTCCAATGAAACAGGACCTCCACCCCCCTCCTTCCATCTCTCCCTACCTTTCTCCAATGAAACAGGACCTCCACCCCCCCCTTCCATCTCTCCCTACCTTTCTCCAATGAAACAGGACCTCCACCCCTCCTTCCATCTCTCCCCACCTTTCTCCAATGAAACAGGACCTCCACCCCCCCCCCCTTCCATATCTCCCTACCTTTCTCCAATGAAACAGGACCTCCACCCCTCCTTCTATCTCTCCCCACCTTTCTCCAATGAAACAGGACCTCCACCCCCCCCTTCCATCTCTCCCCACCTTTCTCCAATGAAACAGGACCTCCACCCCCCCCCCTTCCATCTCTCCCCACCTTTCTCCAATGAAACAGGACCTCCACCCCCCCCCTTCCATCTCTCCCCACCTTTCTCCAATGAAACAGGACCTCCACCCCTCCTTCCATCTCTCCCCACCTTTCTCCAATGAAACAGGACCTCCACCCCCCCCTTCCATCTCTCCCCACCTTTCTCCAATGAAACAGGACCTCCACCCCTCCTTCTATCTCTCCCTACCTTTCTCCAATGAAACAGGACCTCCACCCCCCCCCCCCTCCACTCTCCCCACCTTTCTCCAATGAAACAGGACCTCCACCCCTCCTTCCATCTCTCCCCACCTTTCTCCAATGAAACAGGACCTCCACCCCCCCCTTCCATCTCTCCCTACCTTTCTCCAATGAAACAGGACCTCCACCCCTCCTTCCATCTCTCCCCACCTTTCTCCAATGAAACAGGACCTCCACCCCCCCCCCCCCTTCCATATCTCCCTACCTTTCTCCAATGAAACAGGACCTCCACCCCTCCTTCTATCTCTCCCCACCTTTCTCCAATGAAACAGGACCTCCACCCCCCCCCCCCTTCCATCTCTCCCCACCTTTCTCCAATGAAACAGGACCTCCACCCCCCCCCCTTCCATCTCTCCCCACCTTTCTCCAATGAAACAGGACCTCCACCCCCCCCTTCCATCTCTCCCCACCTTTCTCCAATGAAACAGGACCTCCACCCCTCCTTCCATCTCTCCCCACCTTTCTCCAATGAAACAGGACCTCCACCCCTCCTTCTATCTCTCCCTACCTTTCTCCAATGAAACAGGACCTCCACCCCCCCCCCCTCCATCTCTCCCCACCTTTCTCCAATGAAACAGGACCTCCACCCCTCCTTCCATCTCTCCCCACCTTTCTCCAATGAAACAGGACCTCCACCCCTCCTTCCATCTCTCCCCACCTTTCTCCAATGAAACAGGACCTCCACCCCTCCTTCCATCTCTCCCCACCTTTCTCCAATGAAACAGGACCTCCACCCCCCCCTTCCATCTCTCCCTACCTTTCTCCAATGAAACAGGACCTCCACCCCTCCTTCTATCTCTCCCCACCTTTCTCCAATGAAACAGGACCTCCACCCCCCCCCCCTTCCATCTCTCCCCACCTTTCTCCAATGAAACAGGACCTCCACCCCCCCCCCCTTCCATCTCTCCCCACCTTTCTCCAATGAAACAGGACCTCCACCCCCCCCTTCCATCTCTCCCCACCTTTCTCCAATGAAACAGGACCTCCACCCCTCCTTCCATCTCTCCCCACCTTTCTCCAATGAAACAGGACCTCCACCCCCCCCTTCCATCTCTCCCCACCTTTCTCCAATGAAACAGGACCTCCACCCCTCCTTCTATCTCTCCCTACCTTTCTCCAATGAAACAGGACCTCCACCCCCCCCCCCTCCATCTCTCCCTACCTTTCTCCAATGAAACAGGACCTCCACCCCTCCTTCCATCTCTCCCCACCTTTCTCCAATGAAACAGGACCTCCACCCCTCCTTCCATCTCTCCCCACCTTTCTCCAATGAAACAGGACCTCCACCCCTCCTTCCATCTCTCCCCACCTTTCTCCAATGAAACAGGACCTCCACCCCCCCCCCCCCCTTCCATATCTCCCTACCTTTCTCCAATGAAACAGGACCTCCACCCCTCCTTCTATCTCTCCCCACCTTTCTCCAATGAAACAGGACCTCCACCCCCCCCCCTTCCATCTCTCCCCACCTTTCTCCAATGAAACAGGACCTCCACCCCCCCCCCCCCTTCCATCTCTCCCCACCTTTCTCCAATGAAACAGGACCTCCACCCCCCCCTTCCATCTCTCCCCACCTTTCTCCAATGAAACAGGACCTCCACCCCCCCCTTCCATCTCTCCCCACCTTTCTCCAATGAAACAGGACCTCCACCCCTCCTTCTATCTCTCCCTACCTTTCTCCAATGAAACAGGACCTCCACCCCCCCCTCCACTCTCCCCACCTTTCTCCAATGAAACAGGACCTCCACCCCTCCTTCCATCTCTCCCCACCTTTCTCCAATGAAACAGGACCTCCACCCCCCCCCCCCCCCCTTCCATCTCTCCCTACCTTTCTCCAATGAAACAGGACCTCCACCCCCCCCTTCCATCTCTCCCTACCTTTCTCCAATGAAACAGGACCTCCACCCCTCCTTCCATCTCTCCCCACCTTTCTCCAATGAAACAGGACCTCCACCCCCCCCTTCCATCTCTCCCTACCTTTCTCCAATGAAACAGGACCTCCACCCCTCCTTCCATCTCTCCCCACCTTTCTCCAATGAAACAGGACCTCCACCCCCCCCTTCCATATCTCCCTACCTTTCTCCAATGAAACAGGACCTCCACCCCTCCTTCTATCTCTCCCCACCTTTCTCCAATGAAACAGGACCTCCACCCCCCCCCCCCCTTCCATCTCTCCCCACCTTTCTCCAATGAAACAGGACCCCCCCCCCCCCCCCCCTTCCATCTCTCCCCACCTTTCTCCAATGAAACAGGACCTCCACCCCCCCCTTCCATCTCTCCCCACCTTTCTCCAATGAAACAGGACCTCCACCCCTCCTTCCATCTCTCCCCACCTTTCTCCAATGAAACAGGACCTCCACCCCCCCCTTCCATCTCTCCCCACCTTTCTCCAATGAAACAGGACCTCCACCCCTCCTTCTATCTCTCCCTACCTTTCTCCAATGAAACAGGACCTCCACCCCCCCCTCCATCTCTCCCCACCTTTCTCCAATGAAACAGGACCTCCACCCCTCCTTCCATCTCTCCCCACCTTTCTCCAATGAAACAGGACCTCCACCCCTCCTTCCATCTCTCCCCACCTTTCTCCAATGAAACAGGACCTCCACCCCTCCTTCCATCTCTCCCCACCTTTCTCCAATGAAACAGGACCTCCACCCCCCCCTTCCATCTCTCCCTACCTTTCTCCAATGAAACAGGACCTCCACCCCTCCTTCTATCTCTCCCCACCTTTCTCCAATGAAACAGGACCTCCACCCCCCCCCCCTTCCATCTCTCCCCACCTTTCTCCATTGAAACAGGACCTCCACCCCCCCCCCCTTCCATCTCTCCCCACCTTTCTCCAATGAAACAGGACCTCCACCCCCCCCTTCCATATCTCCCCACCTTTCTCCAATGAAACAGGACCTCCACCCCTCCTTCCATCTCTCCCCACCTTTCTCCAATGAAACAGGACCTCCACCCCCCCCTTCCATCTCTCCCCACCTTTCTCCAATGAAACAGGACCTCCACCCCTCCTTCTATCTCTCCCTACCTTTCTCCAATGAAACAGGACCTCCACCCCCCCCCCTCCATCTCTCCCTACCTTTCTCCAATGAAACAGGACCTCCACCCCTCCTTCCATCTCTCCCCACCTTTCTCCAATGAAACAGGACCTCCACCCCTCCTTCCATCTCTCCCCACCTTTCTCCAATGAAACAGGACCTCCACCCCTCCTTCCATCTCTCCCCACCTTTCTCCAATGAAACAGGACCTCCACCCCCCCCCCCCCCTTCCATATCTCCCTACCTTTCTCCAATGAAACAGGACCTCCACCCCTCCTTCTATCTCTCCCCACCTTTCTCCAATGAAACAGGACCTCCACCCCCCTCCTTCCATCTCTCCCCACCTTTCTCCAATGAAACAGGACCTCCACCCCCCCCCCCCCTTCCATCTCTCCCCACCTTTCTCCAATGAAACAGGACCTCCACCCCCCCCTTCCATCTCTCCCCACCTTTCTCCAATGAAACAGGACCTCCACCCCCCCCTTCCATCTCTCCCCACCTTTCTCCAATGAAACAGGACCTCCACCCCTCCTTCTATCTCTCCCTACCTTTCTCCAATGAAACAGGACCTCCACCCCCCCCCCCTCCACTCTCCCCACCTTTCTCCAATGAAACAGGACCTCCACCCCTCCTTCCATCTCTCCCCACCTTTCTCCAATGAAACAGGACCTCCCCCCCCCCCCCCCCCCTTCCATCTCTCCCTACCTTTCTCCAATGAAACAGGACCTCCACCCCCCCCTTCCATCTCTCCCTACCTTTCTCCAATGAAACAGGACCTCCACCCCTCCTTCCATCTCTCCCCACCTTTCTCCAATGAAACAGGACCTCCACCCCCCCCTTCCATCTCTCCCTACCTTTCTCCAATGAAACAGGACCTCCACCCCTCCTTCCATCTCTCCCCACCTTTCTCCAATGAAACAGGACCTCCACCCCCCCCCCTTCCATATCTCCCTACCTTTCTCCAATGAAACAGGACCTCCACCCCTCCTTCTATCTCTCCCCACCTTTCTCCAATGAAACAGGACCTCCACCCCCCCCCCTTCCATCTCTCCCCACCTTTCTCCAATGAAACAGGACCCCCCCCCCCCCTTCCATCTCTCCCCACCTTTCTCCAATGAAACAGGACCTCCACCCCCCCCTTCCATCTCTCCCCACCTTTCTCCAATGAAACAGGACCTCCACCCCTCCTTCCATCTCTCCCCACCTTTCTCCAATGAAACAGGACCTCCACCCCCCCCTTCCATCTCTCCCCACCTTTCTCCAATGAAACAGGACCTCCACCCCTCCTTCTATCTCTCCCTACCTTTCTCCAATGAAACAGGACCTCCACCCCCCCCCCCTCCATCTCTCCCCACCTTTCTCCAATGAAACAGGACCTCCACCCCTCCTTCCATCTCTCCCCACCTTTCTCCAATGAAACAGGACCTCCACCCCTCCTTCCATCTCTCCCCACCTTTCTCCAATGAAACAGGACCTCCACCCCTCCTTCCATCTCTCCCCACCTTTCTCCAATGAAACAGGACCTCCACCCCCCCCTTCCATCTCTCCCTACCTTTCTCCAATGAAACAGGACCTCCACCCCTCCTTCTATCTCTCCCCACCTTTCTCCAATGAAACAGGACCTCCACCCCCCCCCCCTTCCATATCTCCCTACCTTTCTCCAATGAAACAGGACCTCCACCCCTCCTTCTATCTCTCCCCACCTTTCTCCAATGAAACAGGACCTCCACCCCCCCCCCCTTCCATCTCTCCCCACCTTTCTCCAATGAAACAGGACCTCCACCCCCCCCCTTCCATCTCTCCCCACCTTTCTCCAATGAAACAGGACCTCCACCCCTCCTTCCATCTCTCCCCACCTTTCTCCAATGAAACAGGACCTCCACCCCCCCTTCCATCTCTCCCCACCTTTCTCCAATGAAACAGGACCTCCACCCCTCCTTCTATCTCTCCCTACCTTTCTCCAATGAAACAGGACCTCCACCCCCCCCCCCTCCATCTCTCCCTACCTTTCTCCAATGAAACAGGACCTCCACCCCTCCTTCCATCTCTCCCCACCTTTCTCCAATGAAACAGGACCTCCACCCCTCCTTCCATCTCTCCCCACCTTTCTCCAATGAAACAGGACCTCCACCCCTCCTTCCATCTCTCCCCACCTTTCTCCAATGAAACAGGACCTCCACCCCCCCCCCCCCCTTCCATCTCTCCCTACCTTTCTCCAATGAAACAGGACCTCCACCCCCCTCCTTCCATCTCTCCCTACCTTTCTCCAATGAAACAGGACCTCCACCCCCCCCCCCTTCCATCTCTCCCTACCTTTCTCCAATGAAACAGGACCTCCACCCCTCCTTCCATCTCTCCTAACCTCCTCCCTCATCCCCCACTTCTCTCTAGTTTTTCCACTGACACATCTACCTCAAAACTTCACCAGTATCAGTGGAGGCTGGTGGGTGGAGATATAGGAGGATGCCTGGAATGGAATAAATGGAATGGTATCACTATCATGTGTTAGATAATACAGTGGAAGTTGGAAGTTTACATACACTTAGGTTGGAGTCATTAAAACTCGTTTTTCAACCACTCCACAAATTTCTTGTTAACAAGCTATAGTTTTGTCGAGTTTAAATGTATTCGGCTAAGTTTTATGTACACTTCTGACTTCACCTGTAGCTGCCGTTCAGTCCATTTCAGTCATTATTAGGAGCTATCCTCCCCTCACTAGCCCCCTCTGGTTTGTTCCATCTCAACAATTTGTAAGTCGCTCTGGATAAGAGCGTCTGCTAAATGACTTAAATGTAAATGTAAATTATTAAAATATCACCTTGTCTTGAATGGTGTTACAGTTTACCCCTGTTGTGTTTATTATTGCATGACAGTGCTGCCACTGGGACGACTGGAGCCCTACGGAGGCGACCATTTTGTTTCTTATTCTGAATCTGAACTCGTAACAAATCTGATTTAAAAATTATCGAGATCTAAAATGTTATTGGATGGAGTACAGTTGTCCTGTACCATTACAAAAACAACATGTTTCCTTACTGTTGGATGGCAGCTCAGAGATTATTCTGGAACTTTCCATCACCCCCATAATTTGATTTATGTATTGTCTGTAATAAGACTACCTTTAATTGGTAAAAACAGACAATTACATGTAGCATATCTATAACATTACCAACTAATAATATTCCTACTATATTGTATGATATTCCCCCAGTAAAATGCACTGTACTATATATTTCCAACCATATAATCTCTAAACTGTCATGTGGGTGGGCGGGCATGTCGTGGTCTGTGATTGGTGCTGGAATCACTTGCTCCTACTTCCTGTGTGGCTTTATTTCCCTTTATAGAAAGTTAATGTAGCCCAGCTCTCTCTTTTTCTCCCTCTGTTTCTCTGTCTCTCGTTCACTCCTTTCTCTCTTTCTTCTGATATTCAATCCCCTACTATCTCATCCCCTACTTCTCACTCTTTCGCTTTGAATCTCTCATCTTTCTCTTTTCCTCACTGTCTTCTTCTTTTATCACATCCCCGAACACTCTTTTTTTCTTTAATTTGTTCTCCATTTCTCTCTCTTTCCCGCGTGTCCTATTTCTCCCACATCCCTCTCTTTCTTCATCCCTCCTTATTCCCCCTCTCTCGCTGGTCCTTTCTCTCTCTTTCTCTCTCCACATCCCTCTCTTTCTATCTTTACCCCCCCCCCCCCTTCCCTTGCCTCTCAACATTCCAACCTCCTCATCCTCCGGTCTGATTGGCTGATAACGACTGACTGACAAGTGTTCTCCTCTGAATCACCAGGGCATCACGGGTCCACCCGGACCTCGAGGCGTGCCCGGCGACGAGCCTCTAGTAGGCTCATCTATTACCACTATCTACAAAGGAGAAAAGGTAACACAGACAGGAGCAGGAGGGTTGGGAGACGAGGGGGAGGAGGGGGGAGGAGGAGACTGAGGTAGGGGGGGGGGGGGGTCCAAAACACAGAACACTGGAGGAGGTGAGCGGTTAATGTTCACTGGTGATATGAGTCAATGCTGGGACTGATGTTGACTTGCCTCCATCTGGTCAAACTGATGTCCCTCTGCTTGTGGTGATGCTAATAACCAGCAGCTGTACTGTCAGCTGTGGATGACATAATGAATGATAGTGATACAGGTATTTGTGGATGACATAATGAATGATAGTGATACAGGTATTTGTGGATGACATAATGAATGATAGTGATATAGGTATTTGTGGATGACATAATGAATGATAGTGATACAGGTATTTGTGGATGACATAATGAATGATAGTGATACAGGTATTTGTGGATGGCATAATGAATGATAGTGATACAGGTATTTGTGGATGACATAATGAATGATAGTGATACAGGTATTTGTGGATGACATAATGAATGATAGTGATACAGGTATTTGTGGATGGCATAATGAATGATAGTGATACAGGTATTTGTGGATGACATAATGAATGATAGTGATACAGGTATTTGTGGATGACATAATGAATGATAGTGATACAGGTATTTGTGGATGGCATAATGAATGATAGTGATACAGGTATTTGTGGATGACATAATGAATGATAGTGATACAGGTATTTGTGGATGGCATAATGAATGATAGTGATACAGGTATTTGTGGATGACATAATGAATGATAGTGATACAGGTATTTGTGGATGGCATAATGAATGATAGTGATACAGGTATTTGTGGATGACATAATGAATGATAGTGATACAGGTATTTGTGGATGGCGTAATGAATGATAGTGATACAGGTATTTGTGGATGGCATAATGAATGATAGTGATACAGGTATTTGTGGATGACATAATGAATGATAGTGATACAGGTATTTGTGGATGACATAATGAATGATAGTGATACAGGTATTTGTGGATGACATAATGAATGATAGTGATACAGGTATTTGTGGATGGCTCTCTACTGTGTGAGTGACTGGCCTCTCATATCCCCCACCCCTCCCTCCCCTCACCCGCCAATCTCCACCTTGCCCTGAACCCGCCGCCCCCCCTACGCTACCACCCCTCCTAGGGTCACACACAGTCCGTACCTCCAACTACTCTACCCCCCCTCTAAATCAGCCCTCCACCCCCTCCTTCCAAACTCATCCGAAAACAACAACCAACCGCCGTCGCCGCCACCCAACCACACCTCCTCCCCTCCTCTCTCTCAACCCCCATCGTGTTGCCATGTAGAAACTCTCTCTTCCTTGGTTACCGTTACCCAGGGCGATGTGGGCCCGCAGGGAGACCCAGGCAGGCCCTTGGTCAATGGAGTGGTGGAGTTTGTGAGCTTTCCTAAAGGAGACAAAGGACCTGAGGTTTGTGATGAGAGAAACACAAGTTCAAAAGCTCCAGGGCTCCAGAAAGGAGGGCTGGGTAGCTGACCCGCTCTACCCCAGACTGAGGGCTCCATCCTGGCGTGGAGTCAAGCTGTGGTGGGGGGTGGAGGGTGGTTGTGATACTATACTGAACGTCGCCCCCACTTCACCTATAGCTGGCACCGTTGGCTCGCTGGCTGGCTCCTGGAGCCCCCTCTCTCCCTGGCCCATCCCCTCCCTCTATCCCCTCCCTCCCTCCCCCAGTGTCCCATCCCCTCTCTCTACCCCTCCCTCCCCAGTGGCCCATCCCCTCCCTCTATCCCCTCCCTCCCTCCCCCAGTGTCCCATCCCCTCCCTCTACCCCTCCCTCCCCAGTGTCCCATCCCCTCCCTCTATCCCCTCCCTCCCCAGTGTCCCATCCCCTCCCTCTATCCCCTCCCTCCCTCCCCCAGTGTCCCATCCCCTCCCTCTACCCCTCCCCCCCCCAGTGTCCCATCCCCTCCCTCTACCCCTCCCTCCCCCAGTGTCCCATGCTCTCCCTCTATCCCCCCCTCCCCCCCAGTGTCCCATGCTCTCCCTCTACCCCCCCCCCCCCCCCAGTGTCCCATCCCCTCCCTCTTCCCCTCCCTCCCCAGTGTCCCATCCTCTCCCTCTATCCCCTCCCTCCCCCCCAGTGTCCCATGCTCTCCCTCTATCCCCCCCTCCCCCCCAGTGTCCCATGCTCTCCCTCTACCCCCCCCCCCCCCCGTGTCCCATCCCCTCCCTCTACCCCTCCCTCCCCAGTGTCCCATCCTCTCCCTCTATCCCCTCCCCTCCCCCTCCCCAGTGTCCCCTGCTCTCCCTCTACCCTTCCCTCCCCCAGTGTCCCCTTCCCTCTCCCAGTGTCCCAACTATAATTGTTGTCATCCACAATGAAGCCTTTTTCCTCCCTTTTGCTTTATGATACTTTGATGTGTTTATTTTTGTTTTCCTGAAAGATGCCGTCTTGATTCTTCCTCCAGTGAGGACAGCCCGGGAGTTCCACTTCCTTTGGTTAACTCCTTTTATATATTTTCTCTCCTCTCGCTCTCTCTCTCTCTCTTCTCTCTCTCTCCCCTCTCTCCCAGGGGGAAGGGGGTTACAAAGGAGTACGTGGACCATCTGGTAGACCCGGCCCACCTGTAAGTGTGTCTGTCTTGTCTGTTGGGGACAATAAAGATTTATAGAATTGAATATCTCTTTGCTGGTCAAATGTAGTGCACTACTGGTGAACAGGTTGTCATTTAGGACGCAGTTGTATGTTATAAATGTTCGACTCATACGTCTGTTGTCAGGGTCCTTTTGGCTATCCTGGCGAGAAGGGAGAGAATGGAATTCTGGGGTATCCAGGGGGACGGGTAAGCTCCTCCCCTCCTTCTATGTCAGATTATCTGCTACCACCTCAGAGTCCCCATTATCTGTCCTTCCTCCCAAAGTGGGCACTTTTTTCCCTTCCCTTCACTGATTTGAAAGAAAATGATTGGTGTAAGAAATCTGGTGGAAACCCCCTCTATCCCAGGCCAAACTGTTTATTATTGTTACACACCCAGAGGGATGTTATGCTGTTTGGGATTCTGGACTCTAAACTATTCTCTGGCGGCCATCTTTTTTCTTCTTCTCACTTGGCAGGGTCCTCCTGGTTTTAATGGACCTCCCGGATCTCCAGGAAGACCGGTAGGACACACACACACACACACACACACACACACACACACACACACACACACACACACACACACACACACACACACACACACACACACACACACACACACACACACACACCTAAATTAAATTCATTCAGATGAATGAACCAATGAACTGATGCATCTCTCACCCACACAGGGATTCACAGGCAGTCCAGGGTTCCCCGGGCAACCAGGCTACAGTGGACCTAAGGTAAGACAAGTGAATGCATGACTGTGAAGCCCAACAGGAAGCCCAATTCTGATATATTGCCCAATTATTGGCAGAACGCTGTGACGCTGGCACTCCAGGGTTGATCTGATTGGTCAAAAGACAAATTAGTAGATAAAGATACGAATTGGGCAGCCCTTGTACGCAGTCTTGTTCTGAGAGGGTTTAGGGTTGAGTTACTAGGCACCAGTTTGCCAGCAGGGGGTGCTAAAGTGAACATATTTCGTTTTTCTCTGTTTGTCTTTCAGGGTGACCAGGGGGAACAGGGGCCTCCCGGACCCCCCATCTACGCAGACACACAAGGGTTGGCTGTTCAAGGTAACACACACACACAGACACACACACACATGCTATGTACTGTATCATGAAAATAATGAATTGTATTAATGATACCCACAATCCCCTCTGATTGGTTGCAGGAGCACCAGGTGACAACGGTATCGACGGCTTCCCCGGCCAACCAGGTGACGCTGGCACTCCAGGGTTTCCAGGACAACCAGGACGACCAGGCGACTCCTTCGGCGATGGTAACACCGAGACACATACACTATCTAGATGCATGCACACACACACATGCAAACACACGTACAGGCACGCAGACACACACACACACACATGCTTACAGGTAGATACACACATGCATACATGCACGCACACATAGCAGACACACAAACACACATGCTTACAGGTAGATACAAACATGCATACATGCACGCACACATAGCAGACACACACACACACACATGCTTACAGGTAGATACACACATGCATACATGCACGCACACATAGCAGACACACAAACACACATGCTTACAGGTAGATACACACATGCATACATGCACGCACACATAGTAGACACACACACACACACATGCTTACAGGTAGATACACACATGCATACATGCACGCACACATAGCAGACACACAAACACACATGCTTACAGGTAGATACACACATGCATACATGCACGCACACATAGCAGACACACACACACACATGCTTACAGGTAGATACACACATGCATACATGCACGCACACATAGCAGACACACAAACACACATGCTTACAGGTAGATACACACATGCATACATGCACGCACACATAGCAGACACACAAACACACATGCTTACAGGTAGATACACACATGCATACATGCATGCACACATAGCAGACACACAAACACCTCTGATTTCCACAAGACACAAAACTAAATACCTGCAAGATAAGTCAAACCTTCTTCTGTTCCATTTTGTACCCCGCCCTCTTTTCTCTTCTGTTGTCTTTTCTTCCATCCCTACTCCTCTCCTGTCATCTCCTCTCTCCTCTCCTCTCTCCTCCTCTCTCCTCTCCTCTCCTCTCTCCTCCTCTCTCCTCTCCTGTCATCTCCTCTCCTGTCATCTCCTCTCTCCTCTCTCCTCCTCTCTCCTCTCCTCTCCTCTCTCCTCCTCTCTCCTCCCCTGTAATCTCCTCTCCTGTCATCTCCTCTCTCCTCTCCTGTCATCTCCTCTCTCCTCTCCTGTCATCTCCTCTCTCCTCTCCTATCTCCTCTCCTGTCATCTCCTCTCTCCTCTCCTGTCATCTTCTCTCTCCTCTCCTGTCATCTCCTCTCTCCTCTCCTCTCTCCTCTCCTGTCATCTCCTCTCTCCTCTCCTCTCTCCTCTCCTGTCATCTCCTCTCTCCTCTCCTGTCATCTCCTCTCTCCTCTCCTCTCCTCTCTCCTCTCCTGTCATCTCCTCTCTCCTCTCCTCTCTCCTCTCCTGTCATCTCCTCTCTCCTCTCCTCTCTCCTCCTATCTCCTCCTCTCTCCTCTCCTGTCATCTCCTCTCTCCTCTCCTTTCTCCTCTCTCCTCCTCTCTCCTCCTCTCTCCTCTCCTGTCATCTCCACTCTCCTCTCCTGTCATCTCCTCTCTCCTCTCCTCTCTCCTCCTCTCTCCTCTCCTCTCTCCTCCTCTCCTCTCTCCTCTCCTATCTCCTCCTCTCTCCTCTCCTCTCTCCTCTCCTGTCATCTCCTCTCTCCTGTCATCTCCTCTCTCCTCTCTCCTCTCATCTCCTCTCTCCTCTCCTCTCTCCTCCTCTCTCCTCTCCTCTCTCCTCCTCTCTCCTCTCCTATCTCCTCCTCTCTCCTCTCCTCTCTCCTCTCCTGTCATCTCCTCTCTCCTCTCTCCTCTCATCTCCTCTCTCCTCTCCTCTCTCTTCTCCTCTCTCCTCTCCTCTCTCCTCCTCTCTCCTCTCCTCTCCTCTCTCCTCTCTCCTCTCCTCTCCTCCTCTCTTCCCATCTCCTCTTTCCTCTCCTCTCCTCCTCTCTCCTCTCCTCTCTCCTCCTCTCTCCTCTCCTCTCTCTTCTCCTCTCTCCTCCTCTCTCCTCTCCTCTCTCCTCTCCTCTCTCCTCATCTCTCCTCTCCTCTCTCCTCCTCTCTCCTCTCTCCTCTCCTCTCTCCTCCTCTCTCCTCTCTCCTCTCCTCTCCTCTCCTCTCTCCTCCTCTCTCCTCTCTCCTGCTCTCTCCTACTCTCTCTTCCATCTCCCAGGTCGAGGAGGCAGCCCAGGGTTCCCTGGTACCTTAGGGCCTAAGGGAGAGAGGGGTAACCCCGGCAGACAGAGCTACGGCCCTGAGGGCCTACCAGGAGGACAAGGCTTACCAGGACCCCCCGGACCTCCCGGGCCAACAGGCAGATCTGGTACGTTACGGCTTCCCAGCAACATAATCGAGTCCAACCAGAATTTTGCGATTCTGCGATCACAAAATGTTTTGAAAAATCAACAATCCCCTCCCCCTATTACTAAATGTTTTTACATCCCTCCAAATACATGTCACTATCATTAATATCACTATCATTCATTATGTCATCCACAAATACCTGTATCACTACCATTCATTATGTCATCCACAAATACCTGTATCACTACCATTCATTATGTCATCCACAAATATCTGTATCACTACCATTCATTATGTCATCCACAAATACCTATATCACTAACATTCATTATGTCATCCACAAATACCTGTATCACTACCATTCATTATGTCATCCACAAATACCTGTATCACTATCATTTATTATGTCATCCACAAATACCTGTATCACTCTCATTCATTATGTCATCCACAAATACCTGTATCACTCTCATTCATTATGTCATCCACAAATACCTGTATCACTCTCATTCATTATGTCATCCACAAATACCTGTATCACTATCATTCATTATGTCATCCACAAATACCTGTATCACTATCATTCATTATGTCATCCACAAATACCTGTATCACTATCATTCATTATGTCATCCACAAATACCTGTTTCAGGTTTGTTTTGTTTTGATATTTTAACCTGCGTGTCGTGATCGCGTTTGGTGTGGGTGGACAAAATTCCTTTATGCACTATGGCGCACGCGCACAGTTGGTTTGGGTTCCGTGTCAGGGCCAAACACTGTGCATTAGCATTCCGAAAAGGTAGTGGGTCCTACCACCAGGGTGGGGATATTGCTGTTACCATGGTAATATTCAGTCCACCAAAACAAACAAACCCAAAATAATACTACATCAAGTTTTCCACGCCAACTACATGTATGTGCATGGTTCTAATGTAAACTGACAGTCAGGACACTCCTTACTAACACCTGTAAGGGTAGCTGGTCACTCAAATCCAAGATGCTTTCTCACATTTCGCCACTAGGTGTCTCCCTCCCCACCTGAGCAGCAGGACCATAGATATACAGTAGAGTATGCGCATAGTGTTAATGGTATATAGATATATATTGCTCTGATATAGGGGAGAAAGCTATCTATGGCTTTTCTTTTATTACCTTTTTTGAACTAGGCAAGTCAGTTAAGATCACATTCTTATTTTCAATGAACAGATTTTTACCTTGTCAGTTCGGGGATTTGATCTTGCAACCTTTACGGTTCTTAGTCCAATGCTCTAACCACTAGGCTACCTGCCACCCCAGCTCTGACATAGGGGACAGAGATATATATTGCTCTGACATAGGGGACAGAGATATATATTGCTCTGACATAGGGGACAGAGATATATATTGCTCTGACGTAGGGGACAGATATATATATATATTGCTCTGACATAGTGGGCAGATATATACAGTGGGGCAAAAAAGTATTTAGTCAGCCACCAATTGTGCAAGTTCTCCCACTTAAAAAGATGAGAGAGGCCTGTAATTTTCATCATAGGTACACCTCAACTATGACAGACAAAATGAGAAAAAGAAATCCAGAAAATCACATTGTAGGATTTTTAATGAATTTATTTGCAAATTATGGTGGAAAATAAGTATTTGTTCTCAACTAGCCTACATGGTTAAATAAAGATGAAATAAATAAAATAAATGAAATTAAACTTTCACTGGGGATGGGGGGGACATACATTTTTTCCCTCCCAGTTTTATCATTGGAAAGTGATACAAAACGAGGTGGCGGTTTGCTTTAGGACCATGCGGACGCCTCCGAGCGGTCGGGTAGGCTGTTAGGAGTGTTTAAATAATAATAATTATGACATTCCCCCCCCCCCCCCACTTATAAACGAAAGTTGCGCCCCAGGTTTTGTCCAAAAGATTGACCAACCCATCATATTACATATGAGCTAACTAACAGACCAAATAAACTGAGTTTCTATGTGAGAGGTCAAGTTTGTGTGTGTGTGTGTGTTTCAGTCAACATCCAGCCCGGCAGGTTTGACAATCTACCAGGAGCGACAGGACGACCAGGAGGCCAGGGACCACCTGGAGCCAGCGGATACAAAGGACCCAAAGGTAAGACTTCCTGTTGCATGCACACACACACACACACACACACACACACACACACACACACACACACACACACACACACACACACACACACACACACACACTGTCCATATCCACCACACACACACACACACACACACTGTCCATATCCACACACACACCATATCAATCCACATCAACTGCACACGCACACACACACACACACACACACACACACACACACACACACACACACACACACACACACACACACACACACACACACACAGTACGTGTACAGGCATCTGTACAGCCGTTTTACACTATAACTCTCAAACCCAATTCCTTTCCAACACCTCTCTGGTGTATTGTGTTTTCATAAAGTTACAATTCAAAATGCCCGATGTCGGGACAATAAAGCTTTTCTACATTCTAAACTCCTTACCTCCATCTTCCTCTGTGGTCCAGGGGAACTGGGTGACTGTAACTGCCTGGGAGGAGGCACCACGGGTGGGGTGGGGGCACCGGGGGCTCCTGGGTCTGATGGAAGACCCGGGGCCTTCGGCAGGAAGGGTGAAAGCGGAGACCCAGGCATACCCGGTTTCGGAGGACAACCAGGAACACCTGTAAGTTTCCAGTGACCAAAATGTTCTCCAAATAAGTAACAGTATAATGCTGCTAATAATTACATTTATTCCCCAAAACATTAAGCAGTTGTCTACTCTCTTTCTTCTGTTCAATGTTTACAATTCTCAAACTATGATAGTGTCCATTAATGAGTTTACAAATCTGAGGTGATGATAACACCTCTTCTTCTCCCTTCAGGGCCGTGTTGGCGAGAGGGGTTTCTTCGGCCGTAAAGGAGAAAAGGGTGCCTCCTTCTACCCCTCGTTCAGCCGAGGGATCAAGGGTGAACTGGGGGCCCAGGGCCTTCGAGGGCCCCCTGGAAACATGGGCCGACCCGGGAGAGACGGACTTCCTGGGTCCCCCGGACAGCCTGGGCCTTCTGTGAGTCACACACACATACACACACACACACACACACACACACACACACATACATACATACATACACACACACACACACACACACACACACACACACACACACACACACACACACACACACACACACACACACACACACACACACACACACACACACATACATACATACATAGATATACACACACTACCATTCTTATGTGTCTGTGTCCAGTATAAAATAAGAGGTAGTTTGGCGAGCCAATGCTGCTAGCAGATACCCATAGACTTCCAGTCATTGGGCTAACGCTAGTTAGCAGTTGTGTTAGCGCTTGTTAGCAACTTCCTTCAAACTGCACACAGAGACATAACAATGGTTTCCACGAGTTCATCTGACTCTGGGGAAGTATATAAAGGGTCTCATTGCCAAAATCCCGAAGTATCCCTTTTAACAGACGTGATCCTCTCCTCGCCTCAGGCTGATGTTGATAGCTATGGGACCATTGGGGAGAGAGGATTCCCAGGGTTCTCAGGCGCCAAAGGTCGCGCCGGGGAACCTGGAGAGAACGGGATTGGCTACCAGGGTTCCATCGGCCCGCGTGGGTTTCCAGGCGACTCGGGCTTTGCGGGGTTACCAGGACAACCTGGTTTACCTGGCCCTCCAGGTATGTGCCACTGCGGACTCCCAATGAGGGGGAGTGGGGAGAACTATATAGTCCATAAAAACGGTCTAACAGATCGACTTTTGAGAATCACTCTTACTTCCCATTGTGTGAACAACACAACGTATTTCTGTACCACAGCCAACCATAAACTACAGGTACAAAGAAAAGCAGCCTAATTGGAACACACAGAACAATAAGGAGCCATTCTCACAGCTTGCTACATCTACACGGTTCTCCTCCCAACATTCTTTCTCTTTCAGGCAGTTGGTGGGTTTATTAATGGGTGCCATTAATGTGCTTATCCTTCCTCTAGCTAGCTGCTTAGTCGATTCACACAGATCAACGGTAATTCATTTGCTGTGATTACGCTACTACTGTCCTGTGATTCTTCAGTCTCAGAGGAGAGAGAAACTGATATGTTTTGGAAGAAAGGAATACAAGTTGGATGTTAATGTAATGATAATTTAGACTAAGTGTTCAGGAGACTGACAATACCTGATGACAATGACAGGAGTTCTGCTGAAACATTAGGATGTCCAAATATGGAATCCTGCTGAAACATTAGGATGTCCAAATATGGAATCCTGCTGAAACATTAGGATGTCCAAATATGGAATCCTGCTGAAACATTAGGATGTCCTAATATGGAGTCCTACTGTAACATTAGGATGTCCTAATATGGAGTCCTGCTGTAACATTAGGATGTCCAAATATGGAATCCTGCTGAAACATTAGGATGTCCTAATATGGAGTCCTACTGTAACATTAGGATATCCTAATATGGAGTCCTGCTATAACATTAGGATATCCTAATATGGAGTCCTGCTATAACATTAGGATGTCCTAATATGGAGTCCTACTGTAACATTAGGATATCCTAATATGGAGTCCTGCTATAACATTAGGATGTCCTAATATGGAGTCCTGCTATAACATTAGGATGTCCTAATATGGAGTCCTGCTGTAACATTAGGATATCCTAATATGGAGTCCTGCTGTAACATTAGGATGTCCTAATATGGAGTCCTGCTGTAACATTAGGATATCCTAATATGGAGTCCTGCTGAAGAATTAGGATTGCCTAATATGGAGTCCTGCTGTAACATTAGGATATCCTAATATGGAGTCCTGCTGAAGAATTAGGATTGCCTAATATGGACACCGTATTTATAAAAGCAATAAAGAAACACCATTGGACTCAAATGTTGCTAGCTAGCTGACTCTTCTCTGAGACTGAACAACACAAAACCCAACAGCTTTTTGCCACTCATATGAACGTGTGTGACTGTTGCTTAAGTTTTCTGACACAATAAAGCTAATGCTAAAACTTATTTTGAATATAATATGTTATTCTCTTCTGAAAGAGAGAGAAAAAGAGTGCAATGCAAATACATAAGTAATACCTTTTTGTTGTAGTTTAATTAAGTTACTATAAACAGTAGCTACATCATTTTGATAATATCACTTTCTCCCTCTATTTCTCTCCTCTTCCGGAAAACAATAAACTTGGCCCAACATCTCAGAATAATTTTTATTTTGGTTATGCCTTAACTGAATGAGCTGAATCTCTAACCTCTGATTTGCTGATTGTTTGATTTATGTATTTTAATTGGCTTATGCATTGATTGGCGTGACTATATGCAAATTACCTGAATGACCTTGATTGGCTTGTCTTCTACCGTCCTGTCCTCCCAGTAGCTCTCCCTGTCTCTCTTACTTTATTTCTCTCTCGCTTTCTTTATTTCTTTCTTCCTCCTCGTCTTCTCTCTATTTTCATCCCTCCATCTCTCTGATCCTGTGCATGTTTGTCTGACCAGGTGACAGCTGTGGGCAGGAGGGGTTTAATGACGCAGAGGGAGGTGAGAAGCTAAAGAGAACTGCCCTGGACAGAGAAACCCGAGCCCTAGATACAGTCTTTTAGGGCAACTCTGTTTGAGATTCAGAGTTTCAATGCAGCCATTTTGTCACTGGGAGTTCCAAGACAATAGGATTTCATTCTCAGATGGAATGTCATTGTTATGGAACGTGTTGGTGTCAAAACTGAGACACGGTACTGTACCTGTACCTGTGGCTCAGGAGATACTAGATAATCCAGTGGCCACTGTTTAATGAAACATCCCAACTGCTCATTTAAACCTTGTCATGGCACAGAAAGGAGACAGTGAATTTTTATTTACTCAACGTGTCCACCATTTGTTCATAATGTCACAGATGGAAGCTCCTCGTTGCCCCACATGATTGGGATTCCATTGTGCTTGACTCAGTTGATGATTGACACTTGATAATGGACATGTTGACCAGTGTTGAGTTCCCAGTAGCTCTTGTCCGGGGTGGCTAGCAACAGCAAGCCGCATGTAACGCCCTGGACCAGAGCTAAGTTCCGAGCTACATCTCTCTTACTCTGTCAGAAAATGGTTAGGAACCTAATGTTCCCATGGTTAGGAACCTAATGTTCCCATGGTTAGGAACCTAATGTTCCCATGGTTAGGAACCTAATGTTCCCATGGTTAGGAACCTAATGTTCCCATGGTTAGGAACCTAATGTTCCCATGGTTAGGAGCTTAATGTTCCCATGGTTAGGAACCTAATATTCCCATGGTTAGGAACCTAATGTTCCCATGGTTAGGAACCTAATGTTCCCATGGTTAGGGAACCTAATATTCCCATGGTTAGGAACGTAATGTTCCCATGGTTAGGAACCTAATGTTCCCATGGTTAGGAACCTAATGTTCCCATGGTTAGGAACCTAATGTTCCCATGGTTAGGAACCTAATATTCCCATGGTTAGGAACCTAATGTTCCCATGGTTAGGAACCTAATGTTCCCATGGTTAGGGAACCTAATATTCCCATGGTTAGGAACGTAATGTTCCCATGGTTAGGAACCTAATGTTCCCATGGTTAGGAACCTAATGTTCCCATGGTTAGGAACCTAATATTCCCATGGTTAGGAACCTAATGTTCCCATGGTTAGGAACGTAATGTTCCCATGGTTAGGAACCTAATGTTCCCATGGTTAGGGGCTTAATGTTCCCATGGTTAGGAACCTAATATTCCCATGGTTAAGAACCTAATGTTCCCATGGTTAGGAACCTAATGTTCGCATGGTTAGGAACCTAATGTTCGCATGGTTAGGAACCTAATGTTCCCATGGTTAGGAACCTAATGTTCCCATGGTTAGGAACCTAATGTTCCCATGGTTAGGAACCTAATGTTCCCATGGTTAGGAACCTAATGTTCCCATGGTTAGGGGCTTAATGTTCCCATGGTTAGGAACCTAATATTCCCATGGTTAGGAACCTAATGTTCCCATGGTTAGGAACCTAATATTCCCATGGTTAGGAACCTAATGTTCCCATGGTTAGGAACCTAATATTCCTATGGTTAGGAACCTAATATTCCCATGGTTAGGAACCTAATATTCCCATGGTTAGGAACCTAATATTCCCATGGTTAGGAACCTAATGTTCCCATGGTTAGGAACCGAATGTTCCCATGGTTAGGGGCTTAATGTTCCCATGGTTAGGAACCTAATATTCCCATGGTTAGGAACCTAATATTCCCATGGTTAGGAACCTAATATTCCCATGGTTAGGAACCTAAAGTTCCCATGGTTAGGGGCTTAATGTTCCCATGGTTAAGAACCTAATGTTCCAATGGTTAGGAACCTAATGTTCCCATGGTTAGGAACCTAATGTTCCCGTGTTTAAGAACCTAATGTTCCCATGGTTAGGAACCTAATGTTCCCATGGTTAGGAACCTAATGTTCCCATGGTTAGGAACCTAATGTTCCCATGGTTAGGAACCTAATGTTCCCATGGTTAGGAACCTAATGTTCCCATGGTTAGGAACCTAATGTTCCCATGGTTAAGGGCTTAATGTTCCCATGGTTAGGAACCTAATATTCCCATGGTTAGGAACCTAATGTTCCCATGGTTAGGAACCTAATGTTCCCATGGTTAGGAACCTA
Source organism: Salvelinus fontinalis (assembly GCF_029448725.1). NCBI lineage: Eukaryota > Metazoa > Chordata > Actinopteri > Salmoniformes > Salmonidae > Salvelinus > Salvelinus fontinalis. The sequence continues at coordinate 24,545,900 of NC_074700.1, read as the reverse complement.
ATGTTCCCATGGTTAGGAACCTAATGTTCCCATGGTTAGGAACTTAATGTTCCCATGGTTAGGAACCTAATGTTCCCATGGTTAGGAACCTAATGTTCCCATGGTTAGGAACCTAATGTTCCCATGGTTAGGAACCTAATGTTCCCATGGTTAGGAACCTAATGTTCCCGTGTTTAAGAACCTAATGTTCCCATGGTTAGGAACCTAATGTTCCCATGGTTAGGAACCTAATGTTCCCATGGTTAGGAACCTAATGTTCCCATGGTTAGGAACCTAATGTTCCCATGGTTAGGAACCTAATGTTCCCATGGTTAGGAACCTAATGTTCCCATGGTTAAGGGCTTAATGTTCCCATGGTTAGGAACCTAATATTCCCATGGTTAGGAACCTAATGTTCCCATGGTTAGGAACCTAATGTTCCCATGGTTAGGAACCTAATGTTCCCATGGTTAGGAACCTAATGTTCCCATGGTTAGGAACTTAATGTTCCCATGGTTAGGAACCTAATGTTCCCATGGTTAGGAACCTAATGTTCCCATGGTTAGGAACCTAATGTTCCCATGGTTAGGAACCTAATGTTCCCATGGTTAGGAACGTAATGTTCCCATGGTTAGGATCCTAATGTTCCAATGGTTAGGATCCTAATGTTCCCATGGTTAGGAACCTAATGTTCCCATGGTTAGGAACCTAATGTTCCCATGGTTAGGAACCTAATGTTCCCATGGTTAGGAACCTAATGTTCCCATGGTTAGGAACCTAATGTTCCCATGGTTAGGAACGTAATGTTCCCATGGTTAGGATCCTAATGTTCCCATGGTTAGGAACCTAATGTTCCCATGGTTAGGAACCTAATGTTCCCATGGTTAGGAGCTTTCAGTGGCAGTTAGCAGTGCACTACTTTACTCCTTCTGCTCCAATCAGAGTTGCTGGTGCATGCGTTAAGCTTTGCCTCTGCTAAGTGCTTAACCAAGAAGGAGGGGGGACTACGATGGGGGGGTAGCCAATCAGACCTTATGACATTATTGAAATAATACCAAAGAAAAGACATTCAGTTACTTACTAAATGTGAATCACTTTTAACAGGCCATAACTATTAACATTGGTTAAATCAATGACTTACTACTTTTAATCAACCCACTGACATTATATCCTCAATCTAACAGAATCATTATCACATCAATGCATATCCATAAACAAACATGAAGTCTTAACCAATAACAATAATGTGTTACAGTGATGACCAAATTGATGTATAAGCTAGACTGTACTATAATCTTCCAGTGGTATTGTACCAGTTTTACTGAGACACAGAGAGCTTTACTCCAGTCCTGTGTGTGTGTGTGTGTGTGTATGTGTGTTAACCGTGATCTGACTGACTGTTACTAGGGCTAACGCTACCATGTCGTCTACCTGGTGAGGATGGAATCCCCGGCTTCCCCGGAATACCTGGAAGACTAGGTAACATACAGACTTCATCACCATGGCAACACTTCCTGTTTTGTAATTTGACAATTATTTTTTACACAGAGGTCGACAATGTGTGTGTGTGTGTGTGTGTGTGTGTGTGTGTGTGTGTGTGTGTGTGTGTGTGTGTGTGTGTGTGTGTGTGTGTGTGTGTGTGTGTGTGTGTGTGTGTGTGTGTGTGTGTGTGCGCGTGTGCGCGTGTGCGCATGCGTGTGTAGGCCCCAAGGGCGAGCCAGGTTTCCCAGGTGGTCCCGGTCGGCCCGGTTTTGACGGAGGGAAGGGAGAGAGAGGAGACCCAGGTTACGGGGGCCAGCCTGGGCCACAAGGTAAAAACACAGCTATTGTTGCCCATCCTCTTTGACAATATCACCATTCACCACTCTTCCTTTCCAACATGACCATCTACTAACCATCTACTAACCATCTACTAACCATCTACTGACCCTCTACTGACCATCTACTGACCCTCTACTGACCATCTACTGACCATCTACTGATCATCTACTAACCATCTACTAACCATCTACTGACCATCTACTAACCATCTACTGACCATCTACTGACCATCTACTAACCATCTACTAACCATTTACTGACCATCTACTAACCATCTACTGACCCTCTACTAACCCTCTACTGACCATCTACTAACCATCTACTAACCATCTACTAACCATCTACTGACCATCTACTAACCATCTACTGATCATCTACTGACCCTCTACTGATCATTTACTGACCATCTACTAACCATCTACTGACCATCTACTAACCATCTACTGACCATCTACTGACCATCTACTAACCATCTACTGACCATCTACTAACCATCTACTGACCCTCTACTAACCATCTACTAACTATCTACTGATCATTTACTGATCATCTACTGACCCTCTACTAACCCTCTACTGACCATCTACTAACCATCTACTAACCATCTACTGACCATCAACTGACCATCTACTAACCATCTACTGACCCTCTACTAACCATCTACTGACCATCTACTGACCATCTACTGACCATCTACTAACCCTCTACTGACCCTCTACTGACCCTCTACTGACCATCTACTAACCATCTACTAACCATCTACTGACCATCTACTGACCACTGATATATATGGTCCATTGTTGATATTTATAGTATATGACTTCTGGTTAGACTGGCTCTTGTAATTGCTGCCAATTATTGACAATAAATAATTGCTGAATTAAACTGACTGAACTTTTCTATGACTTCCACTTAGTCTTTTGATTTCTGCCAACAACGAATGGCCTTTAGTGTCTGCTAAATGGCATAAATACTAGTGAAAGTAAAGATGTATGGAATTGAACCAGCTCTATCCTCCCTCCCTCCCAGGTTTCCCTGGCCCCAGAGGAGATGCGGGGGGCCCAGGTATCCCAGGCGAGGGTCGTCCAGGGGCCCCAGGGAAGAACGGGTTCCCGGGGCTACCGGGGGAGAAGGGCCGGCCGGGGGAGGTGCTGGGGTCCTCAACAGGTCTCCCTGGATCACCTGGGTTCCCAGGAGGACCAGGAGACAAGGGAGAGCCAGGAGCATCAGGACTTCCTGGAGGATCAGGTGGGTCTCAGCATGATAACTACCTAATCATCTAATGAATATCCCTTCAGGAACCAATAAAATATCTATGTAGCCAGCCATCTATCTATCTGTCTGTCTGTATCATGTTTGAAGGTAAGACCCAGATGCAGACAACGTCAAATTAACAACAGTTTAATAATCCAACAGGGGCAGGCAATAGACAGGTCTAGCCAGGCAGGGGTCAGTAAACCAGAGGTGGGGCAACGGTACCGGACGGCAGGCAGGCAGGCTCAGGGTCAGGGTCAGTCAGAGTGGTCAGGCACGCGGGCTCAGAGTCAGGACAGGCATGGGTCAAAACCAGGAGGGCGAGAAAAAGAGAGATTGGGGAAAAGCAGGAGCTGAGACAAAAAACGCTGGTTGACTTGACAAACAAGACGAAGTGCCACAGACAAACAGAAAACACAGGTATAAATACCCAGGGGATAATGGGGAAGATGGGCGACAGCTGGAAGGGGGTGGAGACAAGCACAAGGACAGGTGAAACAGATCAGGGTGTGACAGTTAGTCTATATGTCTGTCTGTCAGTCTGTCTCTCTATGAAAAATCTTTAAACTACCTACAACTTCAAAGGTTAAGTGAAGCCTTCATAAAGCCTTTAAAATGCCCACATAGATGCTTCACATATTATTTAGTGGGGATGTTTCTATGTGGCTCTGTCTATCTGTGCTGTATGTTCCTGTGGGTCCTGGTGTATCTTACCTTATGTCCCGTATTATCCCAGGTTTTGATGGTCGGTCGGGCATTCCCGGAACTAAGGGTGAGCGCGGTACGGATGGCTACCCCGGAGCTCTAGGTCTTCCCGGACTTCCTGGAGACAGAGGCAATGGATTTCCCGGTCCTGCTGGACCAGCCGGAAGCAAAGGATTACCCGGATCTCCAGGTGAGAGTCGGAACTCAGAACGCTGACTAATTGAAACCCAGTAGGAATTTTGTCCAGAATTTAGGGAATGTTTGGGAATGTTGTCATTAATTAATTGAATCCATTTATTCCAGCTCCCAGATATCTCATACTTGTTGTTTTTCCTTTTAGCCCACAGAGAAAACACACACAGACTCCCTCCTCCTTTTAGCCCACAGAGAGAACATACAGAGACTCTCTCCTCCTTTTAGCCCATAGAGAGAACACACAGACTCTCTCCTCCTTTTTGCCCACAGAGAGAACACACAGAGACTCCCTCCTCCTTTTAGCCCATAGAGAGAACACACAGACTCTCTCCTCCTTTTTGCCCACAGAGAGAACACACAGAGACTCCCTCCTCCTTTTAGCCCACAGAGAGAACACACAGACTCCCTCCTCCTTTTAGCCCACAGAGAGAACACACAGACTCCCTCCTCCTTTTAGCCCACAGAGAGAACACAGAGACTCCCTCCTCCTTTTAGCCCACAGAGAGAACACAGAGACTCCCTCCTCCTTTTAGCCCACAGAGAGAACATACAGAAACTCCCTCCTCCTTTTAGCCCACAGAGAAAACACACAGAGACTCCCTCCTCCTTTTAGCCCCCAGAGAAAACACACAGAGACTCCCTCCTCCTTTTAGCCCCCAGAGAAAACACACAGAGACTCCCTCCTCCTTTTAGCCCCCAGAGAAAACACACAGACTCTCTCCTCCTTTTAGCCCACAGAGAGAACACAGACTCTCTCCTCCTTTTAGCCCACAGAGAGAACACAGACTCTCTCCTCCTTTTAGCCCACAGAGAGAACACACAGAGACTCCTCCTTTTAGCCCACAGAGAGAACACACAGAGACTCTCTCCTCCTTCATGCATTTGTTGATTGTGAAGGCTCCCCACCGATCCTCTCCTTTATTGATATGTTCTCTCTATTTCCCGACCTTCAGTTTGTTTGCCTGTGAATCCACGAGTTGCCTGTTTGTGATCTCCATCACCAAAAGCATCTCTTCTCACCCTCTTTCTCTCTGCACCATCATCTCCATCCATCCTATCATCCCTCCATCCCTCTCTTTTTGTTGTTGGGTCTCTCCCTAGGCTGTCAAGGTGAGCTACTCCCTTCCCTTCATCCCTCCATCCCTCACTCCACTCTGCCCATCTCACCACCTCTCAATGCTCCTTTGGAATTTCACATTTTAGAACAACCTGCTTCTAGAACTACCGACTGATCTAAACCCAGAGCATTTGAGTCCAAATAAAGATATGGGAAAAAATTGTAGTTTGAAACCCTAACTGAACTTAACTAAAGCAGGTGTCTGTGTCGCTGTAACATTGATAAGCTTGTGTGAACCCTTGACCCCATCTTAGCTATCCAACCCACTCACCTCAAACTTCGAGCCTAGAAGCCTGTTCGAGAAAACCGCAACCATAGAGGGCTTTCTAGAAACTTCTAGAAGAGATCAACCACAGAAGGCTTTCTAGAAACTTCTAGAAGAGATCAACCACAGAAGGCTTTCTAGAAACTTCTAGAAGACAGCAACCACAGAAGGCTTTCTAGAAACTTCTAGAAGAGATCAACCACAGAAGGCTTTCTAGAAACTTCTAGAAGAGATCAACCACAGAAGGCTTTCTAGAAACTTCTAGAAGAGATCAACCACAGAAGGCTTTCTAGAAACTTCTAGAAGAGATCAACCACAGAAGGCTTTCTAGAAACTTCTAGAAGAGATCAACCACAGAAGGCTTTCTAGAAACTTCTAGAAGAGATCAACCACAGAAGGCTGTTCTAGAAACTTCTAGAAGACAGCAACCATAGAAGGCTTTCTAGAAACTTCTAGAAGACAGCAACCATAGAAGGCTGTTCTAGAAACTTCTAGAAGACAGCAACCATAGAAGGCTTTCTGGAGTGTATTTGTTATGTGTTTGAGCTATCTAATTTTACTCTGGAATTGCACTTGAGTAATCAGTATATTTTATCATAAACATTGGCATGATCATTTTTCATCCCTTGATAAGATATTTTACTGGTTACATTCAAATATGTTAACCAGAGGTAATACTTTATACCCATGTGCCTATTCTACCTTTTCATGTATTAATTCAGCAACCTGAACCCTTATTTGAAATTGCATCTTAAACTACGACAGGAAAGAATGTAACTGAACATGCCTTGTCGGCTCATACTATATGTTTCATTCTGAATTGTCAAAATCCTTTTAATTGTAATTTTGATACTGCATATTACAATAGTACTGCTTATGGACTGCAAGGTAAGTTGTGTTTCTGACAGCAGGGGTAAATTGTATACAATGTTATATTAATGCAATGTTTCTATATTTGTATTTATCAGCATTTCTCCCTCCCTTTTTGAATTTCATTGAATGTACTCCTTTGATTCCCAGAGGAAAGTGTTATGCCTGACTGCGTCTTCTCGATCCCCACCCAGAGGAAAGTGTTATGTCTGACTGTCTTCTCGATCCCCACCCAGAGGAAAGTGTTATGCCTGACTGCGTCCTCTCGATCCCCACCCAGAGGAAAGTGTTATGCCTGACTGTGTCTTCTCGATCCCCACCCAGAGGAAAGTGTTATGCCTGACTGTCTTCTCGATCCCCACCCAAAGGAAAGTGTTATGCCTGACTGTGTCTTCTCGATCCCCACCCAGAGGAAAGTGTTATGCCTGACTGTGTCCTCTCGATCCCCACCCAGAGGAAAGTGTTATGCCTGACTGTGTCCTCTCGATCCCCACCCAGAGGAAAGTGTTATGCCTGACTGTCTTCTCGATCCCCACCCAGAGGAAAGTGTTATGTCTGACTGCGTCCTCTCGATCCCCACCCAGAGGAAAGTGTTATGCCTGACTGTGTCCTCTCGATCCCCACCCAGAGGAAAGTGTTATGCCTGACTGTGTCCTCTCGATCCCCACCCAGAGGAAAGTGTTATGCCTGACCGCGTCCTCTCGATCCCCACCCAGAGGAAAGTGTTATGCCTGACTGTCTTCTCGATCCCCACCCAGAGGAAAGTGTTATGTCTGACTGTCTTCTCGATCCCCACCCAGAGGAAAGTGTTATGCCTGACTGCGTCCTCTCGATCCCCACCCAGAGGAAAGTGTTATGTCTGACTGTCTTCTCGATCCCCACCCAGAGGAAAGTGTTATGCCTGACTGTGTCTTCTCGATCCCCACCCAGAGGAAAGTGTTATGCCTGACTGTGTCCTCTCGATCCCCACCCAGAGGAAAGTGTTATGCCTGACTGTGTCCTCTCGATCCCCACCCAGAGGAAAGTGTTATGCCTGACCGCGTCCTCTCGATCCCCACCCAGAGGAAAGTGTTATGCCTGACTGTGTCTTCTCGATCCCCACCCAGAGGAAAGTGTTATGCCTGACTGTGTCCTCTCGATCCCCACCCAGAGGAAAGTGTTATGCCTGACTGTGTCCTCTCGATCCCCACCCAGAGGAAAGTGTTATGCCTGACCGCGTCCTCTCGATCCCCACCCAGAGGAAAGTGTTATGCCTGACTGTCTTCTCGATCCCCACCCAGAGGAAAGTGTTATGTCTGACTGTCTTCTCGATCCCCACCCAGAGGAAAGTGTTATGTCTGACTGCGTCCTCTCGATCCCCACCCAGAGGAAAGTGTTATGTCTGACTGTCTTCTCGATCCCCACCCAGAGGAAAGTGTTATGTCTGACTGTCTTCTCGATCCCCACCCAGAGGAAAGTGTTATGTCTGACTGCGTCCTCTCGATCCCCACCCAGAGGAAAGAGTTATGTCTGACTGTCTTCTCGATCCCCACCCAGAGGAAAGTGTTATGTCTGACTGTCTTCTCGATCCCCACCCAGAGGAAAGTGTTATGTCTGACTGCGTCCTCTCGATCCCCACCCAGAGGAAAGTGTTATGTCTGACTGTCTTCTCGATCCCCACCCAGAGGAAAGTGTTATGCCTGACTGTCTTCTCG